>NC_067430.1:17117500-17407500 GCF_009764475.1 Pristis pectinata
AGAGTATAAGAGGGAATGAGAATAAAAACCTATGTTTCCAATGTCAGATGTGGACAGATGGGGTGAGTTGGTTCAGGGTGAGTTTGCATGAATTGGTTGAACTGAATAGCCTGCTCTGAGCTGTATATTCTGCATAATTTGCATATTATATTTCATATCACCTAATAACTACTAAAAATTATTTGTGATAAAAGCACAGGGGGGCTCAAATGTGGAGCTGAAACTACAATCAGATAAACCATAATTTTATCAAATGGCAGAGCACGCTTGAGGGGCGTACTCCACCACCTAGTTCATATGTCTGCTCATATGAGAAGAAAAACCTTCTCATATTAGGAACAGAAGGATATGTTGATTAGGATTTGAAGGAGAGGTTTGAGAGATAATTTGTTTGGAGCATTACCACCAGCATAGAACATTTAGGGCCAAATTGCCTTATTCTGAGTTGTAAATTATATGTAATCATATATGGATTTCTTCACACCATCAGTCATACTTTTTACCTTGTCCACAGCATAGAGTCAATGAACATAATCAAGTTTTCCACTGTGACAAGGAATGTCCCTCTGCTTAATATACACAATAGGGAACCAGGAACAGTTCATGATAACTGTACCAATTATGCTGCCAGATTAGACCTTTTACATTTATCATCAACTTTTATTTTCCATTACTAAATTATTCTTTTAATTCAGCTCCTTATATTACCATGATTTTATTTTTATTCAGATACAGGACTTGGGCATTGCCGGCAAGTCTGGCATTTGTTGTCCATCCCTGATTGCCCTAAAAAAGACCTGATACCATGTTAAACTACTGTCGTCCATATGGTGAAGGTACTCTAATGTTGCCATTGGATATGGAGTTCCAGGATTCTGACCCAGTGATAGAGGAGCACTGATACTGATAGTTCCACAGTAGGAAATTGTATGACTGGGAGGGGATATTGGATGTTGCGGTGTACCAATATAGAGCCAATCTACCAAACCAAGCCCAATGAGACCCAACTGTTTGGATTGGGTAGGCTTTGAAAACAATACTAAGTTCTTGGGCTCTGTTAAGAATGGGATGGGCAGGCCCTATATAAAAATCACCATTGTTTAACTTCATGGTTGGGTGATAGTACATCTGCTATATACAGTGGGATCTGTACAGAGGTGTGGCTGATTCTGCAGCACAAGACTTCAGCACAATGTCTTTGTCATCCTGCCCTCCAATTTCAATGAGTTTAACATGAGGCCTCTAATGTGAAATTGCTTTAAATACTGTTTGAATATCTTGGATATTAGCCTTGAATCACATCAATTAATATAGGTTCCTCCTCAAAGAATTCTACCAGATTGCAAGCTTACTATTTCCTTTAATTTCTATTCTGTTTAGGTTCATATCAATGGCATCACCTAAGAATTATTTTGAACCAATATCTATGTGATCATTTCATATTTCACAGTTCACATTCTACAAGTTTTCTGATTTTATTTCCTCCTGAAAATATAGCACTCTTATGTACTTCCTAAGATTGCTTAGGAACATTAAGATCTAAGGCATCTTGTCCAAGTATCTCATTTACATTTAATTTCCAGAGTTTCTGCTGCATACTTGCTTTATTTGTGATTATTGAACTAAAATGATGGAATTCAGTGTTTGCTCTTCATTAGAAAGATTAACAATTTGAGCAAGCTATGTTCCGCAAAGAATACTGTTGATTTCAAAATCAGTTTAATAACAGAGCAGATAATTAGTTGTCTAATGGCAGTTATTACAAGCTCTAGTTAATTATTGTAGTTTCCTGTATTCACTTTATTAAGTAGTATTTTTGAAGTTTAAACTTAACTTTCTAAACTGCTAGAAGGAATCTAATTACACCTTTGAATATCAAAAACAAGTTCATTAACTTCGAATCAATCTTTCTGAATTAAAATTATTTATTAACCTTTATTATGTATGTATAGGATAGATAAACATAATTTTCTAAATCAAAAACATTGATGATTTAGAGGGAGAATAAATTATTTTAATCATATTTGCAAGTCTCCAAGGGTTAGGAGGTAGCGTTCCATGCATTGTAAGTAGAAAGACACTCTACACACTATCACTTTTTCATTAAACTTCAATTACATTGCTGAAATGCATTGAAGATACATAAGGAGCAGGGATAACACTGGGAATTATAGACCAGTGAGTCTTACTTCAGTGGTGGGCAAATTATTGGAAAAGATTCTTAGGGACAGGATTAATGAGCATTTGGAGAAGCATAGTCTGATTAGGGATAGTCAACATGGCTTTGTGAGGGGCAGGTCATGCCTCATGAGCCTGATTAGATTCTTTGAGGGTGTGACAAAACACATTGAAGAGGGCAGAGCAGTGGATGTGGTGTATATGGATTTTAGTAAGGCGTTTGATAAGGTTCCCCATGATAGGCTCATTCAGAAGGTCGGGAGGCATTTGATCCAGGGAAACTTGGCTGTGTGGATTCGGAATTGGCTTGCCCATAGAAGGCAGAGGGTGGTTGTAGATGGAGTGTATTCTGCCTAGTGGTCAGTGACCAGTGGTGTTCCACAGGGATCTGTTCTGGGACCCCTGCTCTTTGTGATTTTTATAAATGACTTGGATGAGGAAGTGGAAGGGTGGGTTAGTAAGTTTGCAGATGACACGAAGGTTGGTGGTGTTGTGGATAGTGTAGAAGGTTGTTGAGGGTTACAATGGGATATTGATAGCAGGCAAAGCTGAGTTGAGAACCAGCAGATGGAGTTTAACCCGGAAAAGCTTGAAGTGATTCACTTTGGAAGGTTGAATTTGAAGGCAGAATACAGGGTTAATGGCAGGATTCTTAGCAGTGTGGAGGAACAGAGGGATCTTCACGTCCAAGTCCATAGATCCCTCAAAGTTGCTGCGCAAATTGATAGGGTTTTTAAGAAGGCGTATGGCGTGTTGGCCTTCATTAGTCAGGGGATTGAGTTCAAGAGCTGCAAGGTAATGTGGCTCTGTAAAAGCCTAGTTAGACCACACTTAGAATATGGTGTTCAGTTCTGGTCGCCTCATTATAGGAAGGATGTGGAAGATTTAGAAAGGGTGCAGAGAAGACTTACCAGGATGCTACCTGGATTGGAGAGCATTTCTTATGAGGATAGGTTGAGCAAGCTAGGGCTTTTCTCTTTAGAGTGAAGGAGGATAGGAGGTGACCTGATTGAGGTGTACAAGAGGTATAGATCAAGTGAACAGCCAGAGACCTTTTCCCCAAGGTGGAAATGGCTAACATAAGGGGGCATAATTTTAAGGTGATTGGAGGAAAGTACAGGGGGATATCAGAGGGAAGTTTTTTGCACAGAGAGTAGTGGGTGCGTGGAACACACTGCAAGGGGTGCTGGTAGAGGCAGATATATTGGGGACATTTAAAGGACTCTTAGATAGGCACATGGATGACAGAAAAATAGGAGGGTATGTGAGAGGGAATGGTTAGATTGATCTCAGAGTAGGTTAAAAGTTCGGCACAACATCATGGGCCGAAGGGCCTATACTGTGCTGTAATGTTCTATGTACAAGTGTATATTATCTGCACAAAAATGAATGGACTGCATCTTAAATCTTAGGTTATCCAGTTGTATTACAGTGTGTTTAGCAATGTATTGTGTCCTTTGACAGAAGCTAAAGCTGACTGGCATGCTACATTGTGCAATATTGTGGTTTAGTCAGTTCGTGCTTCAGACTTAAATAAAATATTGTATCAGCACATGTGGTGGGTGTGGGATTGGGGAGGGGAATTGGCAGGAGATGAAGAAAGTGATACCAGTCCTCGGAGAGAACTAAAATGATGGAATCATTCAATATAAAACCAAAATGTAAGATAGAATCTTAAATCTGTTGGAGCAGTTCAAATGGATTATATATATTTTCACTGAACAATTTTGAAGGGACATGGTGTTAACTAGTCGTAAAAGGATTTTACTTTGCATACTCTGTTCTCCAGGCAATCTCACCATTCACATTAGAAGATGGAGGCTCCCCAAATGCCCTCATACGTAGTTCAAGGCAGTGGTTTTCAATTTTTTATCATTTGTGGATCCTGAAGGTAATTTAAATGGAGGAATGAGGTTTCTTGAAAATCTTATTGTCCGCAGAGCGTACATTAATTTGGAGTTCAGGAAAACAGCATTTTGTTATTTGATTCCACAAGGACCTTTTAATGATTATATTAAAGTTTGAGCAGCTTAGAAAATCCTAGGGATTGACCAACGAGCCACTTACATGCAAAACACATATTCTACCACTAAGCTGCATCTCTATTATGAAGCAACACTTGGGATAGTTGAGCATTGTTTAGCTGGTGGAGAAACCACAGAAGGCATGCTTTTTGGAACATAAGGCATTGAATTTTAGTTTGACATTCCAACTTAACTTGATTCACAAATCAGCCAATAAATGTACCAAAGGACTACTGGCCTACAAGTATCAAAAAGTAGAATCAGAATCAGGTTTATTATCTTTGACTTATATGACATGAAATTTGTTGTCTTGTGGCAGCAGTACAGTGCAAGACATAAAATTACATAAAAGGAAGGAAGTTATGTTGAATCAATATAAAACACTGGTTCAGCAGCAAGACAAAAACATAAGAAACAGGAATGGGAGTAAACCAGTCAGCCCCTTGACCCTGCTACACCATTCATGACTGATTTAATCTTGGCCTGAACACCACTCTCACCATGCCACTTGACTCCCTTGTAGTTTACATGTTTGTCAATCTCTATCTCTTGAATATATGAAATGACTCCACCCCTACAGTTTACTGGGTAGAGAATTCCAGAGATTCCAAATACGTTGTTCAGTTCTAGTCACTGCATTGTGGACTGCCCTGGAGAGGGTGTAGAAAAGATTTGATAAAATGCTCAGGTGGCATTTGTGCGGAGAGAAACAGAGTTAACAAATAGGTTGATGATGAACGTTAATTTATTCCTATCAAAATAAACTGTGACATCTTTTCATATATATTCATTCTTTGTCTTCTTAGGCCGTCCTTTTGGATCAAGGATGACTTACTTCCGCTCCAGTTTTGTGTGCTCTGAGGTGGATGTGGGAACTACAAACAGATGGGAAAGGTGGTGGCTGATGGGAAGGCAGGTGTATAGTTTGAGATGATCTGCTCCTTCTGCTGCTGTTGCAAGGCCTCTGTAAACTCCCGATGCATGGCCTCAAGATTCTCAATACAATCTTGAAAGATCATTATTCACTTTGGACAGATTCCCAGGAATGCTGTGTTTCTTCAAGGATGTTTTGAGTACATCCTTGAATCTTTTCCCGTTTGCCTGATAACCTCTTCCCATGACAGGACTTGGATTGGAGTGTCTGTTTTGTGAGAATGGTGTCAGCATACGAATGATGTGGCCTGCTCAACGTAGCTGACTGAGTGAAACTAGAATCTCAATACTACAAAAATACCTCGATTTTTTTCTCCAGTTGCAGCAGCCAGAGCAGCAGAGGGGAGGAGCTAGAATTTTTAAAAAGTTGTTTTTTCAGTTGAGAGCTTGTTTTTTTCCAGTTGCAGCAGCCAGACCAGCAGAGGAGAGGAGCTAGCAATTTTTTTTAAGTTGTTGGATTGGCTAAGTGTGTGGCACCTCAGCCAATAAAAGGAATGTAGGGTAAAGCAGAGCGGCCGTTTTGGAGGGGCCGTTGTGAGAGTGGGCCAGTGTAGGAGTAGGTATTCTGAGGCTTTGGCTCAAGAGGCTTCAGCGAGGAGGCACAGGTGAGTAGCAGGTAAGAATAGGTAAGGTTTTTTATAGTAGTTAAATAAAAAGACATCAAATTATAACTAATTGTATAAAGTAGCGATGCAGGATGAGGTGATGTGTTGCAGCCACATGATGTGGGAGCTGATGGACACCTTTGTGGTTCCTGGTGACCACATCTGCAGCAAATGTTTGTTGCTGGAGGAACAAGTTGATGACCTGCAATCTGAGCTTCAAACACTGCAACACATCAGGGAGGGGGAGAGTTACCTGGACGCTGTGTTTCAGGACGCAGCCACACCCATTAGATTAACTGCTTCAAATTCGGTCAGTGGTCAGGGACAAGAGGGTGTGACCGTGAATGGGGCAGGTAGGCGGATCCAAGAGGTAGTGCTGGAGGAGCCTCAGCCCTTGAGCTTGTACAACAGGTCTGAAATTCTTGCTCCCTGTGCGGATGAGAGTGGGGTCTGTAGGAAGGATGAGCCACCAAACCATGGCACAGTGGTTCAGGGAGCCATTCAAGAGGGGGGAGTTGTGATTGGGGATAGTATAGTCAGGGGAATAGACACAATTCTCTGTCACAAGGATCAAGAGACCCGAAGGCTGTGTTGCCTGCCTGGTGCCTGGGTTCGGGACATCTCATCGGACCTGCAGAGGAATTTGGAATGGGAGGGGAAAGATCTATTTGTCGTGATCCATGTGGGTACCAATGACATAGGTAGAACAAGGAAAGAAGTTCTGCTGAGGGAATTTGAGCAGCTAGGGATGAAATTAAAAAGCAGAACCAGAAAGGTAATAATCTCTGAATTGCTACCTGACCCATGTACAAATTGGCACAGGGTAAATAAGATCAGAGAGTTAAATGTGTGGCTCAAAGATTGGTGTGGGAGAAGTGAGTTTGAATTCATGGGACATTGGCACCAATATTGGGGAAGGAGGGAGTTGTTCCAATGGACGGGCTCCAGCTGAACCATGCTGGGACCAGGGTCCTGGCGAATCGCATAACTAGGGCTGTAGATAGGGCTTTAAACTAAATAGTAGGGGGGTGGGTTCAATAGATTGGAAAAGTATGGATAAAGTAAAAGGGAAGGGGAATGCAGGACAGGTTACTGAAGTCTCCAAACTAAAGAATAAGACAGAAGGTTTAGAAAGGGATAAGAATTTAACTTCAGGCAACATGGAGACAAATTTGAGAAGGGTGGTGAATGCAGGACTGAAGGTGTTGTATTTGAATGCACGCAGTGTACAAAATAAGGTAGATGAGCTTATAGCGCAGTTAGAAATTGGCAGAGATGACATTGTGGGCATCACAGAGTCATGGTTGAAAGAAGATCACAGCTGGGAGCTAAACATCCAAGGATACACATCCTATGGAAAAGACAGGCAGGTCGGCAGAGGGAGTGGGGTGGCTCTGTTGGTAAAAAATGAAATCAAATTCTCAGCAAGAAATGACATAGGATCAGAAGATGTGGAATCCTTGTGGGTAGAGTTCAGAAACTGCAAGGATAAACAGACCCTGTTGGGAGTTATATAAAGGTCTCCGAATAGTAGCCAGGATGTAGGGTACAAATTACAACAAGAGATAGAAAAGGCATGTAAAAAGAGCAATGTTAAAGTGGTCATGGGCGGTTTCAACATGCAGGTAGATTGGGAAAATCAGGTTGGTACTGGATTCCAAGAGAAGGAATTTGTAGAATGCTTATGAGATGGCTTTTTAGAGCAGCTTGTGGTTGAGCCCACTAGGGAAAAGGCAATTCTGGATTTGGTGTTGTGCAATGAACCAGATTTGATGAGGGAGCTTAAGGTACAGGAACCCTTAGGAGGCAGTGATCATAATATGATAGAATTTATCCTGCACTTTGAGAGGGAGAAGCTAAAATCAGATGGATTGGTATTACAGTTGAGTAAAGGTAACTATAGAGGGTTGAGTGAGGAGCTGGCCAAAGTTGATTGGAAGGAGATCCCAGCAGAGGTGACAGTGGAGCAGCAATGGCAGGAGTTTTTGGGATTAATGCAGAAGACACAGGATCAGTTCATCCCAATGAAGAAGAAGCATTCTAAAAGGAGATGAGGCAACTGTGGCTGACAAGGGAAGTTAAAGACTGTATAAAAGCAAAAGAGAGGGCATACAGTATTGCAAAAATTAGTGGGAAGCTTGAGGATTGGGAAGCTTTTTAAAACCAACAGACGGCAACTCAAAAAGCAATCAAGGGGAGAAAAGATGAAATATGAAGGTAAACTAGCCAATAATATAAAAGAGGATACCAAAAGTTTTTTCAGATATATAAAGGCTAAAATAGAGGCAAGAGTGGACATTGGACCGCTGGAAAATGATGCTGGAGAGATAGTAATGGGGAACAAAGAAATGGCGGACGAACTGAAGAAGTATTTTGTGTCAGTTTTCACTGTGGAAGACAGCAACAACATGCCAGAAATTCGAGACAGTCAGGGGGCAGAAGTGAGTGTAGTCACTACTACTAGGGAGAGGTGCTTGGGAAGCTGAAAGCTCTGAAGGTAGATAAGTCACCTGGACTGGATGGACTACACTCCAGGCTTCTGAAAGAGGTAGTTGAAGAGATTGTTGTGGCATTAGTAGTGATCTTTCAAGAATTCCGGAGGACTGGAAAATCACAAATGTCACTCCAATCTTTAAGGGAGGGAGGCAAAAGACAGGAAATTATAGGCCAGTTAGCCAGACTTTAGTTGGTAAGATGTTAGAGTCCATTATTAAGGATGAGGTTTCAGGGTACTTCGAAGTTCATTATAAAATAGGCTGAAATCGGCATGGTTTACTTAAGGGGAGATCTTGCCTGACAAATCTGTTGGAATTCTTTGAGGAAATAACATGCAGGATAGACAAAGGAGAGCCAGTGGATGTTGTTTACTTCAATTTTCAGAAGGCCTTTGACAAGGTGCCACACATGAGGCTGCTAAACAAGATAGGAGCCCATGGTATTACAGGAAAGGTACTAGCATGAATAGAAGATTGGCTGACTGTCAGGAGGCAAAGATTGGGAATAAAGGGAGCCCTTTCTGGTTAGCTGCCGGTGACTAGTGGTGTTCCGCAGAGGTCGGTGTTGGGTCCATTACTTTTCACCTTATGTGTTAATGATCTGGTTGACGGAATTGATGGCTTTGTGGCCAAGTTTGCAGATGATATAAAGATAGGTGGAGGGGCAGGTAGTATTGAGGAAGCAGGGAATCTGCAGAAGGACTCAGACAGGTTAGGAGAATGGGCAAAGAAGTGGCAGATGGAATATGGCGTAGGGAATTGTATGGTCATGCACTTTGGTAGAAGGAATAAAGGCGTAGACTATTTTCTAAACGGGGAGAGAATTCAGAAAGCGGAGGTGCAAAGCGACTGGGAGTCCTGGTGCAGGAATCCCTAAAGGTTAACTTGCAGGTTGAGTCGGCAGTAAGGAAGGCAAATGCAATGTTAGCATTCATTTCGAGAATATAAAGGCAAGGATGTAATGCTGAAGCTTTATAAGGTGTTGGTCAGACCACATTTGGAGTATTGTGAGCAGTTTTGGGCCCTATGTCTAAGGAAGGATGTGCTGGCATTGGAGGGGTTCCAGAGGAGGTTTACAAGAATGATCCCAGGAATGAAAGGGTTAACATACAATGAGTGTTTGATGGCTCTGGGCCTGTACTCACTGGAGTTTAGAAGGATGTGAGGGGGATCTCATTGAAACCTCCTGAATATTGAAAGGCGTGGATAGAGTGGACGTGGAGAGGATGTTTCCAGTAGTGGGAGAGAATCTAGGACCAGAGGGCACAGCCTCAGAATAGAAGGATGTCCCTTTTGAACAGAGATGAGGAGGAATTTCTAATCAGAAGGTGGTGAAGCTGTGGAATTCATTGCCACAGACGGCTGTGGAAGCCAAGTCATTGGGTATATTTAAAGTGGAGGTTGAAAGGTTCTTGATTAGTAGGGGTGTCAAGGGTTATAGAGAGAAGGCAGGAGAACGGGGTTGAGAGGGAAAATTAGATCAGTCACGATCAAATGGCGGAGCAGACTCGAAGGGCCAAATGGCCTAATTCTGCTCCCATGTCTTATGTCTTATGGAGATGTTGGACTGGAAGAGGAGACTGATATTAGTTTGCTTATCCTTCCAGTGGAAGATTTTGCAGAGATTGCATTGGTGGTATTTGTCCAGTGCCTCGAAAGGCAGGAAAGAAGTGATATATTGAGCAAAAATACATCATTATGATTGAGCTGACCTTTCTGTGAATCATAAATTCTCACTGCAAAAATGACATAATCTCCACCAATTCCCTTTATTGGGAGAAATCTTGGTTTCCCCATCAGAAGACTGGGCTTTTCCATAGCTATTTCCTGACCCATTAAGTATTTCCAGAATTTTCTGGTTTTATTTCGGAATTAAAGCATCTGCATTTTTTTGCTTTTTGTTTAATGGAATGTTCCCAGGGATGAGCAAATGCTGTTACGTGGATAGACTAGGGAATCTGGGATTGTTATCCTTAGAGCAGAGGTTGAAAGCTGATATGATAGAGATATTCAAAATCATGAAGGACCTTGACAGGATGAAAAAAGCTAAATTGTTTCCATTGACACAGTGGTTGAGAACCAGAGGACAGATTTAAAGCAATTTGCAAGAAAGGTAATGGTAACATTCAAAACACAATTATGTTGCAATTAGTTAGATATGGTAGAGAGTCAGAGTCTTTTTCCCATGGTGGGAATGTCAAGTATAGAGGACATAGGTTTAAGGTGTGAGGGGGAAAGTTTAAAGGAATTCATGAGGCAAGTATTTTACCCAGAGAGTGGTAGGTGCCTGAAACATGCAGCCAGGGGAATGGTGGAAGCAGATACAATGGCAACATATAAAGGGCATTTAGACAGGCACATGAACAGGCAAGAAATGGAGGGATATAGACCATGTACATGCAGATGGGATTAGTTTAAATTGGCATCATGGTCAGCACAGACATCGTGGACCAAAGGCCCTGTTCCTTTGCTGTCCTAGGTTCTATGTCCTTGTCATGATCTTGAATTCACTGTCTGAAAATATGATGAAATCACATTTAGTCGTTGCTCACAAAGGGAACTGGATAGATAGCTGAGGGGAAAAATACTGGCGATGTACGCAGAAAGAGCTGGAGAATGGGACTGACTAGCATAGGGAGCTGGCATGGGCTTGTTGTGTCACACAGTTTACTGCCATGCAGCAATGATTCTATGATTCTAACTAGAGCATCAAGCAGTTTTTCACATTCAAGCACAATACTGTGATATGCTAGTCTTCTCTTCAAAGCCAAATTTGAACATTTTATCATGCTATGACAGCATACATAACCTCATCAGCTTTTCGTAGATTTTTTAGATTATTCAGTAACACCTGCATTCTTTTAGAGTCATAGAGTATCCACCTAGTCCATGCCAACCTGATCTCCTGCCTAGTCCCATCTACCTGCCATAGAGTCATAGAGTACTACAGCACAGAAACAGGCCCTTCAGCCCTTTTGTCGTCTCATACAGATCAAATTCTTTCCCATCCACAAATGTAGCATGAGATTTATGCCCTGTGTTATACAGACTGTGACTACATACCTTTGGAAGCTCTTGCATATTGTTGTGATGCTCATAAGCTGCAAAGGGTTTTGCTATCTGTATATTCGTCTTGTTTGCAACGACCTGAATGCACCTACAGATTTGTGACTACTACTGAGGTAGCTTTCACTATGGCACTCAGTCCACTGAGCCTCCAATACTTGAATCTGTAAAAAGAGTCCATGACTGTTGCCTTGAGCGATCAAACCCTATGGCGCCTGATTTTTTTTTGACATTAAAGAACATTTTTAAGAACCAGCTATAGTGTAATCATATTTTAATGTCAATTGTTTGTGTGTATGTACTTTTACATAAGTAACAGCTGATGATTTAATTTTTTCTACTTTCTTCCATATAATGCCGAATAACTGATATGTGAAATGAAGTGTAAAACTGCAATTTTCCAGGGTTACTTACCAGGAGCTGAGTTCTGAGATTGACCACGTCTGGATTGTGGTGGTTTTGTTACTGTGTGGAATTTGAAATCCTGGACGGGTAGACATTGGAATGTTGTGGATATAAATATTTGAAGTGGCAACTTGAATTTTAATTGCTCATTAAATATTTTATATCATAAACAAGATGAATAGTAGAAGTGCAGTTAAAGCTAAAAACTCTAGATGCTGGAATTCCAAAATAAAAATAAGAAATCCTGGAAGCACACAGCAGGTCAAACAATGTCCATGGGGAGAGAAGCAGAGTCAACATTTCAGGTCAAGGACCCTACATCAGAACCTGAAAAAGTGAGAAAACAGGTGTGTTTTAAATTGTGAAAGGGGGAGTGGTAGAATGTCTTGGGCAGCCAAAATTGCTAAGGTAACAATTATTTCTAAAAATGGTAGAGGCAGAAGAGAGGAAAAAAAATAAACAAATTCCAAAGTTACAGCCATGTCTGTGGAGAAAAAATGGAGATTACCTGAAATGTTGAATTTAACATTGTCCCAATTAGGAATGCAGCACGCTATAGCATACTGTATTTGTTAACAATAACTGTCTTCACAAGTGTATACAAAATATCAAAATCACTGCACCAGATCAAAATATAGATAATATTCTTATATGGCATTCATTACCACCACCCACAGAAAAAATGACCAAGATGAATTTAAATGCTTGTTTGTTCAGAGAGGAAATAATTATACAATCGAATGAATGCGCATATATCACTATCATCTTTTCAGTCAGGAATGGAATTTAAATGCGAGCAATGACCGCATCCTATATGAATTTTAAAAAATTGTTGCTGTTGTTGAAGAATCAATCCTCAAAGGTATCTGCATTTTACTTAAATGATTGGTTCTATCCACAGACACCTTGGCCAGGCAAAATAATTTGTTCCCATTAAAATGAGCTATGGCATTTTTTCATATGCATGTATGAAGGCGGCAAGAAAGACCTCTATACACTGATAAATTGAATAAAAATGCATCATTCTGATTGCACTGACCTTTTCGCATTTCATAGATTTCACTGCTGAAAGACTCAAAGACTCACTTTTTTGAGAGAAATCTTGATGGCCCCATCAGAAGACCCGGCTTCACCACATCCTAACGTATTCTAATAAGTTCTGTTTTAAAGACAAGGCTGTTAGCATCCACATTTTCAAGTTATGGAATTCATGCTCCATTTTAGCCATGGGACTTCTAAAATTTTGCAGCAAGGTGCTGTTTCTTTGTCTTGGGCAAGCTCCCAGCCACAGACATTCCCTACACCTGCGTTATGTTTTAATATTGGTGACAAAACACTTTTCAGCAGGAGTGAAAGTCATGATACTGTGTGTGTGAAATTCATGCAGGGTGAGCCTGAAAATTCACACCACCTTAATTTACAAAATAGCACAACCGAGAAAACCTTTATGTTAGATATGGTATATGGTTGGTGTAATTTTAAATAACCCTAAATGTCACCTCCACTAATGCTTCATATTATTGGTGTTCTAGTCATTGATTTTCATTATAGGAACATAAGAGCAAAACCTTATTTTGTTATTCAGTTAGAGCTATATTAATTCTATTCATGCACTTTGGTGCTGTAACAATGAAAACCTTTGCCCAAAAAAAACTTCTATCCAACTCAGTTTTGAAATGTTCAATAGACGTCCAGCTTGCAAATGATTTTTGGGGGAGAGAGTTCCTAAATTCTTAGAGGAAGAATGTTTTTGATATCACCACTGAACAGCCCAGCTCCATTTGTAAGATTACGTTCCTATATCCTGGACTCCAAACAGAAAAATGGTTTCTCTTTGTCTTACCTATGAACTTTAATCATCTTAACATCTCAATTAGATCACTCCTTATTCTTCTATAGGAAGGTAATATTGCATGAATATGTGAATTAATTACATGATGATTTGAAGGAATTTGTTGAAATGAAATTTGCACTACTTGTTAATTAATGAGCAGATTCTGAACTCTCTGACACAACTCACCTTTTCAATGGTGCAATCAGAGTTCTATGTAATACAGTGTCATATGTTGGTGACATTCATTGGATCCGCACTCACTGCAAACTGACAATTTTAAGAACGATATGGACCTGGAATGTGTAATAAAAGAACATTAACATTTTCAGCGGGATCTGAATCTTGATTGCTCTTTGTCTGCAGATTGTTGAGACCGGGATATAGTTCACTGCACAGCATTATGGTAATTTAGTCTTTGCACTGAAGATCATTACAGGAATTGTCATTGTACTTACTCGGTCATCTGTTCACAAAGCTGCACAATCTGTCATCAAAATATGACAACTATACCCTGATTAATTATGCATACCATCACAAAGCTCTTGCTAAAATAAAAGTTAATTTATCCTTTGTGACTGAAGTGCTCCACCATCTATAGGAAACTAAGTCCACCCAACTTAATTGAGAATTTAAGAGTTGGGGTAGGGATGGGAAGAAATTCAATGCAGCCTATATGACTGGAAATATTAACAATAGGTCTGTAAACCTCTGGAATAACCTTTTGAATAATTCTAAAGAGATAAAGATACTGAAGGAGAAGTGGAATATCAGAATGAATAATTCTCTCATTTTCACAGGATGAGAGGTATGAAAGAAATCAAGAGGATATAAATTGCTTTACTAGAAAAATAGGCATTGCTCTGGTTCCATTCCAACCTTGCACTGTTTACATTGGCACATAGAGTGTAGAGACTTCGGTAAATCCTAAGTGTACAGAATGTGGAAATAGGAGACCAGAGAGGGGAGTATTAAAATAATTAAGGCTAGAGGTGCTGAGGTAATGGATAATTATTTCAGCTGTTGGTGATAAGAGACAGAGATAGACTTAGTTACAGAGATGGAAACAGGTGGTCTTTCTGATGAGAACGATTTGGAATTAGAAGCTCAGCTTTAGGGTTGAATAGAATACAAACTTGGAAATAGCTGATCAGGTAGCATTGTGGATAGTCATCTTCTGACCCAACATATTAACTTCATTTTTTTCTCAACAGATCCTGCCTAACTTGCTGAGTATTTCCATATATTCTGTTTGCATTATGATTTTCGGCATCATTGAATTTTGCTATAGTAGTAATATTGGTGTCAGTCTGGTTCAGCCTGAAACAAAGACTAAGCAAGGAAAATAATTGAAGCTGAAATCAGTCCATGGCTGAATCAACAAGGTTGCATTAGTTAACTCAGTTAAGTGTATTATTAGGTCATTGTGAATTGTGCATTGAAATAGGCATTATTGTTTCTTTGTGCTGTACTGCAAAAATTAATTGTATTTCACAGAATGTATTACATTTATTTTGTTATAATCTGCTTTTTTCACTATACGTTTTGTTAAGGTTTTCTTGTCTTGATAGTATTTCTGGACAGGAAGAGCAGACTGATTTACCACTACGCTTTTGTAAATGTTAATCTGTAATCAGGGAGTTATTCTGGGAGGAAGGTGGCATGCCTGTTCCTTTAAAGTATCCCTTGTTCTTTCTAGGGTAAGAATTTCACCTTTACACTAAACTCTCTTGGTGACAGGCTATTATCACAATGCATTGTATGGAAATCCTGGATTTGAATTAACTCCAATTCCAAGCACTCTCAATCGATGTATCTTTAAAAGAAATGTTTTATTTTTGTATATACAGAAAACTATTGCACTTAACATTGTCACTAAATAAAAGGAATAAAGGCAACATGTTGTCACTTCTTAGATATCTCAATATCTATACGAAGTGACGACAGGTTGCATCTTATTGCTCGTTTGATGGGCAATTGTCTTTCATTACACTGTCTCTTAATTACTTCAATTAAATTGGAAGTCTTGATGTCATTTCTCATTATTAGATGGATTGTGACGTCAGGAGGTAGCGATGTGACTTTGTTAAGGCATGGGTGAGTGACTATAGGATCAGGAATCCTGCATGTGCCTGCTGGTAATGAGAATTATTTCTGTGTTGAGACAGGCTAAGTCAGAGGTTGTTCAGGTATAGGACCCAGTGACGCCAGCATTTTTATATTAGCATGTCAGGAACATTCACCAAATTGTGGGTGTTATTACTTAGAATAAACACAGACCAATTGATGAAGAATCATTACAACTAGTAATTTTAAAAGAAATGTCACTTCGCAATAAATATAGGTTTCTGTTAGTAATTTTACTTTTAAATATGCAGTTGTGACTCCATGTATTGGTTTAGTTATACTTTGGGATTTTTCATAGAATCTGTAGGCTCTTAAAAGAGTAAGCCATTTCAAAATTTATGTAATATTTTAGGTATCATTTTCTTTTGTTTTAGTTGAAGTGGAGAGTGATAGGCTAAACAGGACTGCAAAGATGTGTAAATTAACCGAAATGATTTTCAGTAACATTTCTTCAAATTGAACTATATTTAATGTGTTATTTTAAACAAGGATAGCAAATATCCAAAGAGAAACCAACAACATGCCAGATAGAATGTTATCATATTTTAAAAAAACTATGTGTGGGCACTATAGAGGAATATAGTACATTGGATGTGGATTTTTTTGAGAATTCCCCAAGCCACTGCTGTAACTGCAGTCAAGGTAACAGGAGAGGTACTGAGGAAATTCATCTTGAATGTAGGAGGGGGCAATGCATAGTGTCAAGAGGATGACCTTTTACTAATTTCTTCTCTCTAACTGAGTAGCTCCAATACTTTTTGCATCACTCTGGATAATATCAGCTTTTTCAGTATATAATTGGAGACCAGCCTGGTGATCTTCCTGGGCTTATTGTTGGATTAAGATGACATAAGTCATTGAGGTACAAGGTCAAACATCTTTGAATCATCCTAAATAAATCACCAGGAAGCTCAAAGGCAAAACAACAACATCATCAAATGTTAAGTGGATCTAGATGTTTGGTTGTAGTGTTTAAACAATGAACCTTGGATAAAAATAGGCAGTATATTGGCCACCTTGATATTGCGAACATTGTAAAACGTTGATTATGCTATCGTTTACTCGCATTGACTTTACTGTTATATTGAATGTACCAACTAGCATAATACACATTCTGCATTTGCTAAACACATTTAAGTGATTGTAGAATGGAAACACCAGGCTATCAGTTTGCCACCAACAAATAGCATACTTATTCACATATTCAATGATCATCTTAGGTGGTGCAGACCATAATGAAGTCCGAGTAGCAGACTCACTTTTTAGCACAATGTAAAGTAAACCCCATTTCATTGTATGAGAATTATTATGTAGTTCTCAGGTTTTTTTTAATGTTGCTGCCTGCAAAGGCAATTAAAAAGGTAGACCTGTCAACAGATAACTTTTATTGAAAGCTGCAACTCTCAACTTATTGCAGTATCTGCTTCAACAATGTATTTCTGGAATACTAGCAAAAATGTGCAATAGACCATATTGGTAACATTCAAGCTACAGTATGCATGCTGTCAGAGCGTTTGGAGCAGTGTATCTCAAGCACGGATGGGATGATGATTTCTTCATCCATGTCCACATGCCTCCAGTATCAAAGTTAGTAATCACATAGGTCTTCAGCAGTGGTTCAAATGGTATAAACCCTTATCTTGGACATTCATTGCACCATTAATCTGCAGCAAAACATTCTTCAGCTCATTTATAGCAGAGAAGTGTGGGTGGGCCATTAGAAGGATAATAGTGAAAGGAGACATGAATGGAAGGAGGGACAGCTCAAAATCCTTCCACTCCTTATCCGTGACCCATCACTACCATGACATCACCATACCTGTTTTCTTGTGTCCCAGAATTTTCTCTGGTATGGATGCAGATACAGCAGGCTACAGGACCCAGGACCCATTGCAGAGGAACATTTCAGCAATCAGAGCAAGGATTTAATTTGCTTGCATTGATCTCTGGTGAAGCAACAGGTGCTGAACCATTAGAAGTACTAAAAAAAAGTAAACGTTTATAAGGTATGCAAATGCATAATGCTAGCTTGATAATTCTTGAACATACAAATACTATGTATTTTCAACACTTTTTCATCTTGTCCTTTTTTTGCTGGCTGGCAAGTGACTTATTCACATGATGAATGATAAGACTTGACTTAACTGTGTTATAAACTGCATGTTGTAAAATAGGTGCTTTCTTTTTGGAGGATTATTTTGTATTGGAGTAGTGATTGTCGCGGGCCTGGTGAATTTTGCATGAGAGCAATAATGAGGGAAAAAAATGTGTGTTGATGTTGGTGCATTGGCCATAATGCATTCCTTCTTTTCAGAACCATCTGAGCTGTTGTTATGTCTAAAACTCTTTGTTATATAATGTTGACATCAGAGCCATTCTGGAAATGCTGTCTTGTGCCTACTGTGGGACTGTCTTGCTTAACAAAGCATCTGGTTATAGAAGATTTTCATTGCATTGCTACATTGACTGGGTTTGTATTGATGCATTAACCACTTTTTGAGTGAGTATTCCTTGTCTGCAGAGAACTGGTATATCTGCTTTGAAGTGCAAAGATATCAGGGATGATTTCATATAGGACATAGAAAGAGGCCATTCAGACTATCAAGTCTATGCTGGCTCTCTGCAATCCCATTTTTGCCATCCCCCCACTCATTTCCATGTAACTTATTATTTCTAACATGTCCATCGACTCTATCCTAAATCTCCTACCACTAACCTAGGCTAGGGCTAATTTAAAGAAACCAATTAGACTACCAATCAGCACATCGATGGAGTGCATGAGGATACTGGCCCACACAGTGGAAACACACATGATCACAGAGAGAATGTGCAAACTCTGCTCAGGCACACCCAAGCTCAGGATTGAGCCCAGGTTGCTGGAGCTGTGAGGCCCTGCTGCGCTACTGTGCCACTAGATGAATGTATCATGACAGTTGTTGCAAACCTTGTACACAGCCTCATATATCTTTATGTCGTGGCACACCAGCTGCATGTTGATGATTTAGAACATTGTGTGAGTGATAAATATTCTTTGTTGATCCAGATACCTTAACTGGTACATGCATGCAATTGCAGTGAATGACTTGCAGCCATAGGAATTGCAAACCCAAACAACCCTTCATTCTGATTGATATCATTGCAGAAAAAGTGTACATGATTGTCTGCAATAGCAAACAAGCTACCAGTCACCTGCCTTGCATTTGTGAGCCCTCAGATGTGAGATTCTGCAAATATCTCAAGCACAGCCCTGAAAGAATGCTGAAGCAAAAGAAAATTGAGGGCATTGGTGACCTTGAGAACCACTGATAAAGCATGGGCACCAGATCTAATTGGGAGGTTGTCTTGTTCTAGTGTGCAGCAAATGTCTGTCACCAGCTAGTAGAAGCTATTGACCTTCCTAGACACTGATGTTGCGACATTTTAAAGAAATTTATCCTCTGCTTGTGCATCCAGTGTGCCATGGATGACTCAATTAGTTGCATTTCTCTGCTGATCCCCTGTCCCCTGTGTATAAGGTACAACCTCCTACTGTTCCTGCTGTTCTTGATGGTCCCGGTGCTGCTTGTTCTGCAGATCAACTTGGTCCCCACCTGAGGTCCAAAGTAAAGCAGGAAACGTGATGGACCGGAAGACTTATGGTTGATAAATATTTCTGGTTGACTCTGGAGGTACCTTAATTGCCACATGTGTGCAATTGATGTAGTGTTGATCTGATCAATTACAGCACATAAGTGAATAGATGTGCAATCCTAATATGTTGTTAAAGGAACTTCCAGGGCAATATTCAGCATTGGTGTTGTTGACAAGCTCTCTCTTTCAGAAACAGACAAGAAAACATATGTGAGATTTTACTACTTATTGGCATGATTCCCTGTCATTTCCTAGATCTCTCAGTTGCCACATGTTCTTCATGTAATCTCATTGAAGAGTTCTAGGTAGCTGAGATAGCCTTGGACCTACAGCTGCAATATCTGTGTTAGTGTCATTGTGGTTGAGCATTTAATAATTTGAAAATGACATTCCATCTGTTCCAAAGATGTTGTTTGCGCATATCATAATACACTGCAGTTAAATGTGTAAGTCAGAGGATTGTAGCCAGCTTCCCAACACACTGTCAGATTTCTCAGTTTTAACCCTCCTCACCCCTCTCCCACTTACTCCTAAACCCACGCACACCTGCACTTTAAAATTCTGCCTACAGTGTATATGCTGCATTATGATACATTTCCTGTGACAAGATGCTGAACTGTCATGAGAAATGCAGTGGTACAGAAAATACTGGATGGGTGGGAGTGGATTATAAGAAAATGTCCAACTGAGGAGGTTCAGACATTGTCACAATCAGTGAGAGCAAGCCTCAAGCAGTTTGTTACTCATTTGAAGCCTTAGATGGTATTACTGTCAGTAATCTTCTCCCACCTACCAGAATCTCTTTTATATTGTATGCATGCATATTTTTCCCGAACCATCATCTTCACTGAGTTATGATTTAATAACTCATGGAATATAGGCTTGGGACACATAACAATGCAGGAGCTCAGAGAAGTCGAGGTTACAGGTTAACCATAAGGAGTTCATGCATTAAAATATTCTCTCTCTCACTTTCTCTCTCTCTCCCTCTCTCATTTTCTGATAATGTTTTTGACCGATTCTATCCGAATCTGCACTTGTTACGTTGGAAGAGACATGGGCACTGATTTCAGCGGAACCTGCAAGGTTGCATTCCTGCTCTTTTCCATTGTTCGGCTGTTTACAGTATTGTGCTGAGCTTGTGCATTGGATCAACCGCAGTAAGGCCAAAGTTACATCTTGTATTAGCATGATAGAGATGCAAACAAATTAACCTGGAGTTTTGAAAGACTGAACAATTCATCGTGCTAAGCCTAAAGGAAGATCTTTCAAAACTAATGAAGTAAATATTTGTGGTTGAGAAGTAACTGATTTTATTTGAATCCTGTTATGCCTCAAGTCACTGGACAGATGCTGGGCAATGATGTTGTGTAACTGAGACATCAAGCATGCCTGATCGATTGAGTTTCAATGGCCATGTATTGCTATTGCTGTCTGTCAACACTGAGGATTTTGAGATAGAGAGGGGATATGACAATTGACTTTGGGGTTACAGTGTAGTAATTGAGTTTACAATTCAGCAGGAGATAAATGGGCTTGTCATCATTTCTCTAACACATCCTACTATAGGAATACCAGCATCAAGTGCATTGAAATATTTTGTTGGGGTTTATGTCATAGTTCTCATTGTTATTGACTCCAAAAATAGATGTATTCTTACTTTTCAGATGTATTGTTGCTGCTGCATTACAAAAACCTTTTCTGTGTGTTCAGGATCATGTTTTTTTAGGTTATATTTTAGCCACACCAGTCTCTATGCTGTGACACTTCTGTACTAGTCACTGATCCAGCCTAAGCACGTTCCTATCTATGTGGACAGATGCAGCCAGCTCTAATCTTTAATGTGCTCATAATTAACGAAATTCAGACCGTGTAAGGACCAGCAGAAATCCAATCAGCAAGATGAGGCTGCATAGTGAAACTTGAATCCAGCTACTAGCCATTTGCCCAAAAGGTTTAAAAAGATACTAAGAGCTTCTTGATACCTCTAGGTTCTTCTCCAAGTCACAAACCATTCAAGGTCAGCATGTAATGCTGCTCTTTTATCACTGCTGGTTATGTACTGTAGAATTCCATGTAGGGTGTGTGAACACCACAGAAAATGCAGTGGCTCAAGAAGAATATTTACCATTACATTCATATAGCAACTAGAAATGAGCAACAAATGCAGTGTTGGTGGTATCGTTCACAGTTCCAGAACAAACCAAGTACACACAGAGGAAATCCAACATCTTCTGGTTCTCTTTCACATATGCTGCCTGACCTGCTGAATATTTCCAGCATTTTCTGTTTTTTATTTAAGATTTCCAGTATATGCAGTTTTTTTTTGCTTTTCAATTAAAGATTGACTTGCTTGGGGCTGACTCCCTTAGGCCTCACATTGACTCTTTTTAGGTTAACATTGTCCAAAGCCTGTCCACAGTTTGGAGGGAGACAAACAGTGTGGGAGACATTGTGCAAGATAAAATAACGTAACAACATGGGATAATACCCTCAAAAAAAGTTGTCTGAACTTATTTCTCAGAAACATTCCCATAAATAGTAGCTAATTGGTACAAAGCAGCTGATTAACATAGACTTTTGATTTTTCTTCCTGACATGGTTGATAGCCTGATAAAAAAATGTACCCAAGTGAAGCTGGTGAAAAGATTTGCAATAAATTGGTTTTGAGTATTGCAAAGGAGAGAGGATAATGAACATGAAGGGTCTGCCCCATGATGCTGGTAACATTACTGATCTGCCTTTTTATTTCTTTACCAGAATATCACCATTTTCTTGTCTCAGGGAGTTGTTTCCTTGTGCATGGAGGCTGAAACTATTCGGCAGCATTTGCTGGGAGTGAAATCCTCCAAGCCATGTAGCCTGACCAAAATGGTTGAGATATCATGATTGCCAATCCACCCCCAACGCTTCTGCACCCCCCAGCTGAGCAAGTGTGGTGGAAGTAACCTAGGAATAATCTTTTGAGAGTTCATCTTCTGAAGCAAAAGTATTCAGGAAGTGGCTGTGGATGAAGGAGCATTAGCACTGGCATATAAATGGGCATGGCAATAGCATGAGGCTCCCAGCAGAGCTTTACTTACAATTCAAATCAAACTGTGTTAAGAAGGCTACTGGATTAGCAGTGGTTTTGAACTATTATCATCTTGTACCAAAAGCCATAGCGTATGCGTTTGCAGTGTCACCATGAGTACAAAGATCACCTTCAGTCTTTGGGTTCCCACTGTAAAAACTGCAATTTCCTTTGGTTTTTTATAACAAGCAGGTGAATATTCTGACTTGATTATGGCAGCTCATCAATGTTGTAAATATAAAAATGCACATATAAAGTGTAAATACTCAAGGCCGCTAACTGCAGATTGCTAATTTCAGACTGTCTATTGCTTCACTGGAGGAAACTGCCAATTGGATTCCAGTGCAAAAATACTTTGAATCTGATATCCCCGACGTCATCCTTCACTGTACTGTGCCAGGGTAGACATTGCATACCAGTAGGTGGACAGACAGCCTAATTTGACTGGAAGTTCAGGGGTTTGGTCATTTACATAAATCAGGTGTATCCCTGTGTTAATACTTCACAACTGCTGCATCATTGCTACTGCACTAAGTGCCTGCTGCTGGTGGTGGTTGGGAAATTGCAGTTCCTTCCTGCCATATATGGTAAAAGCTAGCACACTGGTTAACTAGTACAGCTCTTTATAAGAAGGCTGATTTCTGCCTGTCAACCTTCTATTTCTAAAGTGCTGTGGGCCATAACTGAGAACTTCTGCTTCTTCATTGTACCTCAGGACACCCCAAAGGTTTTACAGCCAATGAAATATTTTTGAAATGTAGTCATAATTATAATAAAGAAATTGCAGCAACCATTTGTGCACAGCAAGCTCCCAATTAAGTTTACAGTTCACTTATTTTCAGATGTTGTTAGAGGAATAAGTATTGGACAGGATATCAGGGAGAACTCCCATGTTCCTTGAAATATTCTTGTATTGTCATATGGAATGCCCTCCAGAGAGATTAGACTTAATTGGAAGTTGTCACGTCTAACAATGATTTGTAGTGAAGGGTCATCTTTGATTATGAGGTTAAGAACGAAACTTGCACATTTGCAATCTGATCACTGTTGACACATTTAAACAATACTATCTACTTCCTTGTACTTGTACCAAATGAAGTAGATCAGATTGCAAATGTGCAAGTTTTGTTCTTAACCTCATAATCAAAGATGACCCTTCACTACAAATCATTGTAAACTACTCACTGGAATTTTGTGTGTTAATGAAAAGATAGCAAAAAAGAGCTATTGGATAATACATTGAACAAAACCACTTGACAAATTAAAATATGCCCAAAACATTCTCAAAAATCCCTTTTGAAATGTTGTTTACAGAAGAAAGTCAAAGCATATTTATTTCTTGTTACTATTCCTGACCCTATGTGACAGATCAACTGAAACATAATCCTCAGAAAATATAAAGCAAAAGAAAGGTGAAAAGAAACAGGAATGGTAAAACTCTTAATATTACAACAATAAAGCCAGTAATCATAATGCTGCAGTGTTATTTCCCTTTTTTAATTCCCAGCGCAGCAAATCAGCAAATCTTCAACCGGTAGCTTTTCATTACAAAGAGCTATTTAATTTTCTTTAAAACCTGATTCTATTCTTTTATGGTCCCCTTGGACTATGAACCATATAGAGGTCATCAAAGGTGATAGCTGTTGCCACAACTCTTATCAATCATAATTGGACACCTTAAAACCACTTCAAACAAAATCACACCTTGGACGTATGTTACAGGCAGCTAACAGTCCTGCAAGTTGGCCATTTGGGATGGGATGTTCACAGATTCTATTTCAAATGATGCTGGAACCTGAAAATGGCTCCAACCTCTTTTCTGACAATCTGTTTATCACAATCCAAAAGTCAGCCGATGAAACATGAGATCTACACTCTCCACCTCACCCTTCACTGTCCTGAAATACAAAGCTTTGGTCTTGCACTTAAAATCAACAAGTGCAAAGTAAAGTCAGGGCACATTGGCACAGGAATGAACATCCCTTTAATGACAATAATACAATTAACAGAAAAGTTGAAACAACCTAGGCAATTAAAACCAATCAACAGCCTTATTGCAACTCATAGTAAATAAATTGGTTACATTATCATACTGAAACATCTCATTGTCCTTAATGCTCTGATTTATTTTCTGAAGGAGCATTGACTGTTTAAAATGACTGGTCTATGCTCACCAAGGTTTCATGGAGTCATACAACACAGAAATAGACCATTCAGCCCAGCATATCCACGCCAACAACTTTGCCCATCTATTCCTATCTTGTTTGCCTGCATTAGGGCCATATCCTTCTATGCCTCATCTATTCAAGTGTCTGTCTAAAATGCCTCTTAAATAAAGTGATTGTATCTGATTCCACCACCTCGTCTGGCAATGCACTCTCAGATAATGCCATGCAAAAATTTTCATGATATCGATGATTGTTTGTTTGGCAGAGATCTGAGCACATAATCTAGAACAATATTTCAGGACAGAATTATCGAAGTGTCCTTATTCAAGTTATGAAACTAGTACAACATTTGCTTTCTTGGGTGTCTTTACTTCATGAAAGCCTAAAAGGTTGTAGAGTCATAGAGCAATACAGACAGATACAGGCCCTTCGGCCCAACCAGTCCATGCCGGCCACGGTGCCCACCCAGCTAGTCCCAATTTCCTGCATTTGGCCCATATCCCTTTAAGCCTCACCCCTGAATGTACCTATCCAAATGCTTCTTAAAAGATACTGTTGTACCTGCGTTTGGCAGTTCGTCCCATATACTCACTACTCTCTGCATGAAAACGTTGCCCCTCAGGTTCTTTTTAAATCTTTACCCTCTCACCCTAAACCTATGCTCCCTAGTTTTGGACTCCCCTACTCTGGGGAAAAGACTGTTACCATCCACCTTATCTCTGCCTCTCATAATTTTAAACATTTCTATAAGGTTGACACCCATTCTCCTATGTTCCAAGGAGTACTGTGTCCAGTTCTGGTCGCCTCATTACAGGAGGGATGTGAAAGCGTTGGAGGGGGTGCAGGGGAGATTTGGCAGGATGCTGCCTGGTTTAGAGAGTATGCATTATGAGGAGAGACTAAGGGAGCTAGGGCTTTACTCTTTGGAGAGAAGGAGGATGAGAGGAGACATGATAGAGGTGTACAAAATATTAAGAGGAATAGATAGAGTAGACAGCCAGCGCCTCTTTCCCAGGGCACCAATGCTCAATACAAGAGGGCATGGCTTTAAAGTAATGGGTGGGAAGTTCAAGGGGGATATCAGAGGAAGGTTTTTTTACCCAGAGAGTGGTTGGGGCATGGAATACGCTGCCTGGGGTGGTGGTGGAGGCAGGTACATTGGACAAATTCAAGGGATGGCTAGATAAGCATATGGAGGAATTTAAAATAGAGGGGTATGTGGGAGGAAGGGGTTAGATAGTCTTAGGCAGGGTTTAGAGGTCGGCACAACATTGTGGGCCGAAGGGCCTGTATTGTGCTGTACTGTTCTATGATTCTGTGATTCTATGTAATACATTAGTTCCTTTTGTAGTATAATTAAACCAGTCTATTTCTTATCACCAGAACACTCATGAAAACTGTACAGCATTGGAATGATTCAAAATCATGTTGAAAACAAAGATAACAATGTTACACAGAAAAAGTCATTGATCATTTGTGTTTTTGACAGGGCTTACCACTCAACTGTAATTAGGTATTGATAAAATAACATAAGCAATTTAATATGTCTATGATTTGTGTTCTTTTATTTTGAAAACAATATATTTTGTATTACCTGGACAATTATTCTTATATTTGCATAAAGCTGTGCAGAGTTTCAAGATTTACATAAAGCTTTTCACACACAGTGTTCTCAATTTTGAAACAAGTGCCCTGCTGTTTTGCAGAGATAAAAAAAATGAAGAGGTAATGATTTGAGTGAAAAGCACACTAATTTGGTGACACTGTTAGAATATGATAGACTACACAATGTTCTCTAAAAAGTGGGAGCTGTCCATGGTGACAGGTACAAAATCTAAACCATTACAGAAGAAATGAAGGTTTCTTACTGCCTCAGTCTTGAATTAGATAATCCAAAGAGAATAAGTGCAAAATATTCCTTATCCATTGTGCTAAAGAAACAATACCGAGATGAATAGTCACAGAAACTACTTTCCCTTGGCCTTCCAGTTTCCCTATGTTGCACTGAAAGAATGTTAAATTATTCAAGATTTTATTGAAAAGCTGTTGATTGTACTCTTGTTCAATTTCTCTTTATAATATAAAGTAAGCAGAGGTGAATAAAATCTAAATAGGACCAGCATCTCAAAGAAAGACTGAATTTGTCATGGTAATATGTTTTAAAGCAATACCCAGTATCCAGTGTTGAACCTGGATTTTGCATTATAATTACCCAAAAGAGAATATTCATCATTCAATAGTCAATCCCAGTGAGTGGAGGGGGGCTGTCTGGGTGGGGTGTGATAGGTCAAAATTGTTCAGCACTTCCAATTTTTGAATACAACCCAAGTAAAAACAAAGGAAAACAGATAGTGCATTGCATAAATGTCAGCATACCATGTGAAGAAATATTCTTTATATGGAGATTTCACAGGCAAGAGTATTTATTACCTGTTATTAGTTACCTTATAAGATTAGTGGTGGGCCTTCTGGAAAGCTTTAGCAATTTGATACAATGGAGTGACTTTACACAACTTCAGAGGACAATTAACAATCAATCACATTGGTATGAGTCCAAAGTCACATAAGAGACAGACTGAGCAAGTGTGCTGGATTTCTTTCCGTAAAAGACATCAGAGAATCAACTGGGGCCTTTACACAACTTGACAGCTTCATGACCACTCTTGCTGATTCCAGCCTTTTGTTTCCAGGTTTTCCAAACTCTCAAAATATGTGATTGGATTTGAACTGATATTCTCTGGATTCCTAACCACTTATATAACCACTACACAACTCTGCTTATATCTTTTCAGTAGGTTCATATATTCTCCTTATACCCATCATCCTGAATTCCTAAGTTCAGGTCCACCAGGAGGAGGAAAATCAGAGGGACAATCATGACAAGGCCACAGTCAATCTTGAGGTGTAGTATTGGTGGAAAGGCTTAGGCATCCATTGTCTGTCCAGTGTGATCTGATATGATGGATAGCAAAATAAAGAGAAGGAAGAATTTCATATAATCAAAAGCAAAAATCTTCCCATTGCAACAGACATTGTGAGTTTGATCAAGGCTTTATGAGTACTTGCCAAAATTCTGTAAACCAGTTACGATTTCCTTTATTATATATGCAAAAATAATTTTTGTTCCTTTGAGGGATTTAGTTGACATTCCACATAATTTTATCAGGAAGTGCCAAGGAGCTTTCTGCTTGGATCCTATTTGCATACAAATGGGGTTTTGCTGTTCAGTTTTATTCCTTGGAAACCTGCCCATTTTCTATTTTTTTTACTTTGGATGAATGTCATATTAATTTTCAGCCCACATTGTTCTGCCTATTGCCATATATCACAATTTATTTTGATTGCTTCCTTTTATTACTTGTAAGAATGTGTCTAATATGAATAGTAATTTTATATTTTTATGACTTTTGTTTTATAGCATTTGGACAATGTACAGGGCCCTTGTGGAATAGCAGGTTGGTGTTCCAAAATTGTGGGAAGTGGCAGCAATTTCTCACGTGGAAGTTTCTTATCTTACATAAAATCAGAAACAGTGCTGTTAAAAAAGATAGTAAAATCCAGAGAAAGTATACTTGATAGAGTGTGCTGGTTGGGCCAGTGCTTGATTAACATATTCAACTCTTGGCAACAAGACATAAGAAACAAACAATCTTCTCTGAGTTGTCTCAGAGTAGAATTGAGGAGCTTAGCATTTGTGGATTGTGTAATGAGAAACTTGGATCATTCAGCCTTGACTGGAGAGAGAGGGGCCTTTTTACATAATACAAGTTATGGAATTGCTAAACTTCATGATTTTATCTGGCTAGACCAAGGAAGATAGGGAGCATTATGTCCAGAAAAATATTTGATCAGGTGTCTAAACTTCACTACTTAAGTTGCCTGTATTTGAAGGAGTTAATGATACAGCATTAAATGTCTTCCTAAAAGTTTGTTTCAGATATTATTAGTTTTGTGGAGAAATATTTCTTATTTCAGCCTCATCTGAGGCATTACTTTTGTACCTATATTTTCTACTATGCATTTTTCATCCAAAACAAAAGAAAACAACCTTATTTACGATATCCATATATTAATCAGTCTTTAATTTTGAACTTTAATTTTAGGATGAGTTTCTGCAATAGATATTTTTCCATGTTTGATCTTTTTTAATTGGTTGCATTTTTTATGAGTACATTTGATTTAAGAATCTACCACTGCTGAATCAATTCTAAGGCATTAAGACTTTTAAGAAAGCTAATATGTAGTTTTTTGGCATATAAACAATGAAATTTTGAGTGTTTTATGAGCCAATTTTGCTCCTGTAATATGCATTTATAAAATTTCATGTAAGTCATGAGAGTCACTAACAGTAAATGTTCTTGTCTGTACTCCTAGCCTGTGCTATTTATGCTCTAAGGAGATTTTATAAGGATGGGAACTGGCTGATGATGAAAGAAGCAGTAAGGTTGCAGGAGCGCTTTGAGAGGATTGGAGAAAAGGAGGATCCCAACAATCCCACAAGGCACATGGCCCATTTCAAATCTTGTCAGTGCTTTCAGGCTGATCCTTCCCTCCTACCACTACAAATACTTTGAAATAATCAGCCCTAACCCAATCCTGCTGGGTACCAAAATCCACCTCTTAAGTTCTTTGCACTCTCAGGTTCCCCAGAGTCACAACTACCAGTGCACAAGGACCAGCAGATCCCTGGACAAGTCCCTGTCACAAGTCCCAGCAGATCCCTGGACTGTCCTACTTATATTTTTTAGCATAAATCCCCTGTTTTTATAAAATGATCAACATTTATAAGCAACCTAATGAGAAATTTGTTTTTAAACGTTAACTTCCTCATTCATTTGTGGGCGTGTTATAGAACATAATGTTCATTTGTGGACACATTATAGAACATAACGTAAGAGTATATGATGTTCTGCAATGTAAGGGGGTATGGAGCATAAAAGCAATTTTTCTCAGATGCTGTCATCCATACCTTATGGGAATTAACTGAACAAAAAGATAATGCTTATATTTGTCTCATTTTCTAATAAAATAAATTTGGTTCAGGCCTCTGTCTATGTGATCTTCTGCACGATTTGCACTCTTCACGTGGTTTGTCACATGTTGGTTGTCCGGTGCTTCATATTCTGCAAGAATGTTTTAAACAGTAGCACCTACACTACTTGAGGGAGAGCAACATTTTTCAGTGACTGGTGTTGACGTGTGATGTTTGATGGGGAACAAGACAATGTGTCACATGCTGAGAAACCAATCACAGACTTGTGAATCATGGCACAGCAATTTCAAAGAGCTCAGTGAAAAATATTTACTTCTCTGATCAGCAAAGTATATTCGCTTGTTAAAAATGTTATGTTTTTCAGAATTCATAATATTGTTTTTACTAATGAGTACTGCTTCTCAGTTAGTGCCTGTTATTTACACTTTGACAGACCCATATTTGAGATCAGTGATTGAGATGATGACCTGCTGCTGCCGTGTCTGGGCCTCAGGGAAGCAATTTATCTTGGATTTTAGTATACTGGGAATCCCTAATCTTAGTCAAGTCATGGGAGACACAGGGCTTCTCCATAGGGAAGTCAGCATGTAGTTCCAAAAACATGAGCAATTGTGAAGATTCCTTTGTAAGTGACATTAGAAGAAGCAGTTGGTGTCTCTTATTATAATGATTGATATCCCTTGGCATGGAGTTACTTCAACAGTTGATATTCCTTTTTTTGGCACCTGATATTTCCCATTATAATTATCAGTCTCCCTTGAAATGTTACACATAATTCCAGCATAATAAATGGTTTTTCAAAGTTTGACAGATGTATCCTTATTTATAATGCCCTGTATTCCTCAATGTGACAGCTAGCATTCCTTGGGATGACAGGCAGTAAATTAGAGATACAGTATATAAAATTATGAGCAGCATTCCCATGGTAGACGTATATAAAACTGGAGGGCGTAGGTTGGGTGAAAGGGAGGAAGTTTGGAGGAGATCTGAGGGGAAAGTTTTTCACGCAGGCAGGAATGAGCTGCCAGAGGAGGTTGTGGAGGCAGGAACAGTAACAACATTTAAGAGGCATCTGGAGAAGTACTTGAATGAACAGGGAATAGAGGGATATGAAATTAATGCAAGCAAGTGGGATTAGTATAGATAGGCATGATGGTCAGCATAGCTGTGGTGGGCCAAAGGGCCTTTTTCTATTCTGTACAACTCGATGACTCTATAATCACAGATCTGTACACACATGCGCATATATGCACATGCTCAGATGCAAAAATGTATTAACACAAAATGCAGATATACACTTAATTCCATACATGGATACACATACAAGCACATACAACAGCCTCCCACATCCCACACTTATAGCCATTTTACAGAGCACTATTTTTGTCACAGTGTGGCAAAACAAACACTTAAGTGTATTTTTAGACTGAAGATTATTTCTTGGTCAATGACATTTATATATCAGCCAAAACTATAATACAAACAAGATGCTTGCTCTCACCAGTCTCAGCTTAAATGATACTTTAGTGCCTTCCATATCATAGTGTTGACATTGCCTTCAATAAATGAATGCCTCTGCATATTCTGTGAATTTAGCCATTCTAATTCTCAGATCAATAGTTCCCCTCTCCCTCCAAACTCCCAATGTTGCTAATGAGTCTTGTCTTACTTTGTCACCTGACACCCAACTTTAGAAAGGTGTTTTCCAAACTGCGGTGATTGGAAGAAATCTCAAGGGATTGTCAAGGTCATCAAATTTTTGTCCATCTCTCAGCAGTTTGAATGTATGACTTATTAGAATCTTACTTCAGTTGTTCTATGGCATTAAAGTTTTATTGCAATATCGCCCTGTTTGTTCTATTTAAGTGACATTCTTTCAGAAACCAGCATGTGAGAAATGTTGTTCATTCAAGACTTTGAGTAGTAAAGTGGTAAAGAAGTAACCAGGATGGGGTCTTAGCTTTCACTTACATTAAGCACAGGTTTCCAACTTGATAAAGAAGTTAGAACCAGCACTAGCAGTTGTCATTTGAAGGTTTGTTTATTTGCTCATTATCATTGTAGTTGGCCACTAGTGCTCATTAAAGAGGCTGCACTGCATTTTGGTAGCTTGGACTTCAATAAACACCCTCGTTTAACAGTGAGCAGCTATTTGGCAGTAAGTATTGACAATGATGTTAATTTCAAGCATTACTTAAAGAATATTCTTGACTTGCTATTTTGTGATCATTGCTGCTAGACACATTAGGATACTTTGTCGGGATACTTTGTCAAAGGACATTTGAATAACATACATTTAGAAATGTAAAAAGAGTAAATGGTGTGATTCTATTTTAGTGTACTTCTAATAGAGCCATCAGAAGAGAGGGAGCTTCTTAATAGGTTTCCCTTGGTCTTGATGAGGAGTGAGAAGAAATTAGGGAGGTTATTTTTTGCCATGCAGATTCATGATATCCCTGCTCTGCAAATTTGTGTGGCATTTCCTTCTGTCCTTGGGCCAACCTGAAAGCTGCTGTGTTTCAGAGTACTCCACACTTTCATTAAAAGTAGATTCAGTTGCTCCATGTACTGTTTTCATCAGCCTTTGAACACTAAGCCTACATGTTTCTGCTTAATGCTTGCAGGAATGTTCAAATCATGAACAATTGTCAACTACTGTCACAATTTAGTGGAATGAACTTAAATAGTAATATAAATTTGTCAAATAATGATGATCCTTCCAAACTCAAATCCACTTCATCTATTTCTTCCTCAGACTTCCTGGAGTTCTTAGTTCTCCAGGTCCATGAAATCTTCTCATGAATGGTAAAGTTATGATACTTGTTTTACATTTACCTTCTATGGCCTCTTTTTAATTGAGTATGTCCTCAATGTTTGATGATGTGGAAATCAAATACTTTATTGCCTTTGTACAGAGATGTCCATGACGGATGTCTTTGTATTGATTGTATCCACTGGCATACCTAAGTCATTGTGCCTAAGTTTAAAGATATGACTGCTCAAGTAAAGTTAGATGGCTCTAAAATGGCTAATAAACAATAGGGGATTTTTGTTTTGCCTTATAAACTCATATTCCTCAATTAAAGCACATATTGAGTACTAGTTAACATACAAGAGTGGGAGAAAAATACTGTTTTTGGATTGGCAGTTTGTAACTTGTTGGGTGTTGTAAGAATCAGTACATGGGCTCAGGAGCCCTGCAACTTTTAAGTTTCTTTTCCAGAGATTTAACCTGATACTAAGTTACTGATCTGAAGATCTTCTTTATATCACAGTACTGTCGGTAATAGTCCTAATTTTCATTATGTTCTGCACGATTATAAATCACAATCATGCCTCTTGTCATGTCATATTACAGAGACTACTCTATGATATCCTTGGATTGCAATGGGATGCTGCTGGATATTTTGGGCCCGGTGCCTCTACATTGCTGCCTTATTGAGTGCAAAGTGCCAATGATGTGTAGGTGACACCTAATGAATTCCTATCTCAGATTCCAGTCCAGGGCTGGTTTAGGCCAGTGAGAGTAATTTCCTGTAAATTGCCAAACACCCTTTCCCATGACTGCTCATCACAAGTTTCTGACTGGATGGAAAGCCAGTTCTGTTCAATGACATAATCCATAAGATTTGTACCATCTGTATCTGGCATTCCCTTTGTATCAGACACTGAACTTCCTGATTCCGGGCCACTTGAATCAACACCTTCCTTGGAATGTGGTTTAGAAACATATCAGAAGTTCCATGTCTGATAAAGAAGTGTGAAGATAACACCCTGGATTTTTAACCTATTGGCAATTGTTTGAGGGACAGTCCTTTCCTCGCCCAATGAATTTGGTTGAGCTATTTCAAGAAACAGATGAGGTATACAGAATGGGTCTGAATGATATCACTCATATTCTCATTCCTCATCTTCAAATGTTCATGGACTTCTTGGGTTATGGACCTACTTCTATAATTTCAGCCACTGAAGCAAATACAAGTAAAGGTACAAAAGGACAAGAATAAATCAGTAGCCCCTTTTGTTCACTTTCCCAACTTTCCTGTCTACTGCAATCATTTTACCATCCATTTTATACCTCTATCAAAATTGAAAGCTCCTCCCATGTGTTCAGAAAGGAGCAGTTTTCAGGAGGACAAAGGCAAACTGATGAAAAAGGCAGTTATGAGGCCAATGAAATTTGAAGCAGAGAAAAGGGGCATGATGAAGAGAGGCAATGTATACTAAACGGTATAATTTTGAAAGGGTGCAGCAAAGGGAAGACTTAGAACTATATGTATACAAATATCTAATGATTGCCATGAAGGTTGTTTAAAAAATTTATGTGGATATGTTGAAAGGTCTGGGAAATTAGTTGCATGGCTCTGCCAAAGAGCTGGGTGGGGAACAATAGGTTCAATGGCTTAATTCTGTGCTCATTAATCTATATGCATTAAATCCATACAGTTTTACATCTCCATGACCTCTATGCTCAGACCAGACTCGAATAAGCTGTGATTTCCTCCAGCTTAACATTGGGAACACAGGTTTTCATTCTTCCCTACCCTTCCTCCAACTCCATTTCACATCCACTGATTGGAGCTTCTGAACCCATACCTTTTCCATCCACATATGGATCCAGTCGGGGTGTTGGAGGGGGAGTGGAGGGATCTGACTCTGACCTCTTTTTCATTCCTATATATTTGCCCCATCCATGCCATCAATCAACTAAATTCCATGCTCTAGAATCTCTCACCCTCTCCCTGGTGACCCTCCTTAAAAAATACTGCACTTAGTTAGATGTTTATTTTTGAATAATTATGCTTCCATGAAGTATTTTAAGCTGTGTGTTTACAGGTTATGATGTTTTGAATATACTTATCCCATAACTGTGTGAACAAGGTAGTCACTAGATTAAAAGGAACAGCAAAAGCTGATATGGTCCATCAAGACCCTTCCCTCTTAAAGGATGTCTATCCTACATACTCACCTTTCAGAATCTATTCCCTTTTCTCACAGAAATGCAGATAATTCCCAATAAGCTTATTTAGATTTTTAGTTCAGTAGCCTTCTAATTAACTTGCTGCTTTATAGAATTACTTTTAGGATGAATGAGTTCCATGTAATTCTCTTGATTACTTACTGATCTGGATTTATGACTGACATTAAACAACTTCTTTGGGACATTTTCTCTTTTTAATCATGAAGTAACAGAAAATTAACATGCGGGTACAGCAAAATACTTGTAAATCAAATGGTGTTTTAGGCTTTATCACAAAGTGATTAAAATACAAAAATAAAAATTATATTGGACCCCAGAAATCATAGCTGGAGTACTATGAACAGTTGTAGTCTTATCTAAGGAAGAGATATTTGCTGCAGTGCACAGAGCAAAGGTTCACCAGGCTGACTCCTGAGGTGAGGGAATTGCCCTTTGAGGAGAAATTGAGTACTCCATATCCCATGAATAAAAGTTGATCTCATAGAAACATAGTAAATTGCTAAAGGGCCTGACATTGTAAAGGCTGGGAATCTAGAACAAGGAATGAGAATTAGGAGTTGGCTATTTAGGATTGAGCCAAGGATAGATTCTTACATTTTTTTTACATTCTTTTTACATTCTTACATTTTTTTAAAATCACTCTGATGTAAAACACTTTTCACTTCCTGTATACTTCATCTTGGTGGGCTGAGAGAGAATCCTGACTAGTCTTCTTATTAGACACTGGGAAACAGAGCTGACCCTCACCTTGAATTTTCCATCTCTCTATTTTCTGGGGAGCAACTGGAGCATTTTCTGCCTGTCTACTATCCTCTCCTCTGGAGGAGGAGCTGGCCTGAATCCATCAGGAATCTGAGGAAGACTGAAGCCTTCACCGTTGCAGTTTATGTATTGCATTGGGACAGGAGCAGAAGGGAGACATTTATTCTGGCCTCCATTCCACAAGTGGCATGGTGCATTATGGCATTTGACATTGGGTTGAAAGTCCAAATGGAGATGGGTCTTTTGCTGGAGTTCGGTCAAGGTGGGATTCCTCTCCACTGAACTGTGGTGCAGACCCTAGAATTTTAGTTCACAGAATGCTACAACATACACAGAGGCCAGACACACCATTACTCCTATGAAAGAGCTTACCACCTTATCCTCTTTGCCTGCTTCAATGCAGTCTGCCTTTTTAAAATTTCCAGAGATAACACTGTAATAAAGTGGTATATTCATCATTCCAGTCACGTAGTGATAATATTTCATCAGGAACAGTAGGAAATAGATGAGTTCACAAAGATCATGGTTCGATGAGGTTTGTGTTACAGCAAAGATGACTATAACTATAACGCAGGGCCCTATGATAAATGTCTGCCTATACAGCAAGGCGCTGTGTCTACACAGGAGGCCTTCTATCTATGTGTTAATTTGCAGCAGCTTCAAGGTTTATTTTTGGTTTGAATTACAGATTTCCTTAGCATAACTGTAGCAAATGGATTTCAAACTAGGCAATTGTTAGGATCTACAAAGAATATAACTGTGTATTTTCCAAATTATAAAAAATTATAAGCAGTGGCATTCCAAAGAAATTTGGGGTCCATGTATATAGGTTATTAAAATTTGTGGACAGGTACAATAATGTTAATGGAATAGAACATAGAACAGTACAGCACAATGAACAGGCCCTTCAGCTCACGATGTTGTGCCAAACTAATTAAACTAATGATGTGACTGGTGGTGGGATCATGTTGGAGCTGGTAGAAATTGTGAAGGATAATGCATTGAATGTGAAGGCTAGTGGGATGGAAGGTGAGTACTAGGGAAATTCAATACTGTTCTGTCCTAAGGGAGAGGAGGTGAGAACAGACTTGTAGGGAATAGAGGAAATGTGTTTGAGAGCTCCATCCACTATGGCGAAGGGGAAGCCACATTTGGGATGGCATCCATACCGGAGGCAGGGTAAGAGGACGTATGGTCAAGGTAGATGTGGGAGTCTATGGGCTTGTGTCCAGTCTATCTCCTGAGATGAAGACAGAGGGATCCAGAAAGGGAAGGGAAGGGAAGTGTCAGAGATGGACCACATAAATGTGAGAGCAGGGTGGAAATAGGCAGCACCATCCTTGCTTACAGGTTTGATAACAAAACCTGGATTGGTTTGCAGAGAGCAAAGTGCTTCACATTCAGAAGCGGTGGGTTAGATTGGATGAGTGGAGTAGAGAAATTAAGGTGGTCAGTGTCACTTTGGCAATATGTGATGAATAGATCAAGGCAGGATAAGAGGCCAGAGAGGCAGGGGGATTTAGGTGGATCAGGAATAATGGAGAGAAGGGGTCACAGTCTGAGTTGAGGATTCCTGGCCAAAGAAATAGGCATGGAGGTAGAGATAGAAGAAGAAGAGTTTGACATCATGTTGGACCCAGAATTCATTAAAGTGCAGGTGTAGGGGTACAAGGCTGAGGCCTCTGCTGAGGACTGTTCTCTCAGAGTCAGAGAGGGGGAGATTGATGGGCATGGTGAAAACATGTTAGGGGTTGGAGCTGGAGAGAAATATGGGGTCAGAGGAAATTGAAGGAGGAGAAAGCTCAGGAGGGGTATTGGAAGTCAAGAGTGGGTGAGTTTTTGAGGTCTTTTATGCCAGAAAGAAATGAAAAATGTACTTGTTAAAGCAATGGATGTGGTGAAGAATAAAGTGGAGCTGTGGGCCATGACACCTTTGAGACAGAGTCAGTATTGTTCTAGAGAGAAGTTAGGAGTATGCATGCATCGACTCAGGGCAGTGAGCATTCATCTTAGGATATAGTGAGAGCACTGCCTCAAGAAATAATGGATAATTTGAACATACTTCCAATGCTTGGTGTGTCCGAATTATAAAAGGTGAAATTGCTGAACAATAGAAGCACACCAAACCAGGATGTTAGGATACAGGATGTTGGGATAGAGGATGAGGTATATAGAAACAAGTCCATGATAGTGTGTAGTGAGGATGGTAAGAAGTACAGGCAGGTGAAAAGTCAGGATAATTTGCTGAACAATAGAAGTACAACAAAATCAATAGCAGATACTGGACTAAATGTACTATATTTAAATGCATGTAGCATTAGGAATAAAGTAGATGACCTAGTGGCACAACTACAGATTAATAAATACGACATTGTGGCAATCATTGAGGCATGGCTTTATGACGGATGTGATTGGGAACTAAATGTCCAGGGGTACACAGTGTATAGGAAGGATAGGCAGGTAGGCAGAGGGGTTGGTGTGGCCATGATGGTTAGTAATGATATAAAATCAATAGAAAGGAAGGAAGTTGGGTCAGAAGAGGTGGAATCCTTATGGGTGGAGCTAAGAAATAGCAAGGGTAAAAGGACAATAGTAGCAGTTATATATAGGCCCCCTAATAGCAGTCAGGAAGTGGACTATAAGTTGCAGTTAGAAATAGAAAAAGCATGTCAGAGTGACAACATTAAGATAATTATGGGGGATTTTAACATGAAGGTGGACTGGGAAATCCAGCAAGGCAGTAGATCTCAGGAGTTTGAGTTTGTGGAATGTCTACGGGACGGCTTTTTGGAGCAACTTGTTGATGAGCCCACCAGGGGATCAGCTGTTTTGGATTGGGTGCTGTGTAACGAACCGGAGGTGATTAGGGAACTATTGGTAAAGGAACCATTAGGAACTAGTGATCACAATATGATTGAGTTCAGTTTCAAATTTGAGAAGGAGGAGCTGATAACTGGTGTATCGATATTTCAGTGGAACAAAGGAAATTACAGTGGCATGAGAGAGGAGCTGGCCCAAATTGATTGGAAGAGTAAGCTAGCTGGAGGGACAGCAGAGCAGAAATGGATGGAATTTCTACAAGAAATAAGGAAAATGCAGGATAGATATATTCCAAGAAGAAAGGTTTTGAATGGAAAAAAGACACAAATGTGGATAACGAGAGAGGTGAAGGCTAAAATAAAAGCAAAAGGGAGGGCATACAAGGAAGCAAAGATTAGTGGAAAAACAGAAGACTGGGAAACTTTTAAAAACCTGCAGAAAGAAACTAAGAAGGTCATTAGGAAAGAAAAGATGAATTATGAAAGGAAGTTGGCAGATAACATTTGAAAGGATACTAAGAGTTTTTTTAAATATATAAGGAGTAAAAGAGAGACACGGGTTGATATAGGACCAATCAATAACGGTGCGGGAGAGATTATAATGGATGATAAAGAGATGGCAGAGGAACTAAATGAGTATTTTGCATCGGTCTTCACTGTGGAGGACATCAACAATATACCGGATAGTCAGGGGTCTCAAGGAATGGAACTGAGTTCAGTTAAGATTACCAGAGAGAAAGTGCTAGGAAAGCTAAATGGACTAAAGACTGATAAGTCTCCCGGACCGGATGAGGTGCATCCCCGGGTTCTGAAGGAGGTGGCTTTAGAGATAGCGGAGGCATTGGTGATAATTTTCCAGGAATCGATAGACTCTGGCATGGTTCCGGAGGACTGGAGGGTCGCAAATGTAGTTCCGCTGTATAAGAAAGGTGGGAGGCAACATAAAGGAAATTACAAACCTATTAGTCTGACATCAGTGGTGGGAAACTTATTAGAATCGATCCTTAAGGATGAGGTTATGGAATACCTGGAGGTGCAAGGCAAGATAGGTCCAAGCCAACATGGTTTCGTGAAGGGAAGATCCTGCCTGACCAACCTATTGGAGTTTTTTGAAGAAATCTCAGGTAGGGTGGATAAGGGAGAGGCGGTAGATGTTGTGTGTTTAGACTTTCAAAAGGCCTTCGACAAGGTGCCACACAAGAGACTGATTAATAAGATGAGAGGTCATGGAATTACAGGTAGGATAACAGAATGGGTGGAGCATTGGCTGGTTGGCAGAAAGCAAAGGGTGGGAATAAAAGGATCCTGTTCTGGTTGGCTACCGGTTACTAGTGGTGTTCTGCAGGGGTCGGTGTTGGGGCCGCTTCTTTTTACCCTGTACATTAACGATTTGGATGATGGAGTAAATGGTTTTGTGGCTAAGTTTGCAGATGACACCAAGATAGGTGGAGGAGTAGAGAGTACTGAGGAGACAGGAAGGTTGCAGAGAGACCTAAATAGTTCAGGAGAATGGGCAAGGCAATGGCAGATGAAATTCAATGTTGAGAAATGTGCAGTCGTACACTTTGGAAACAGAAATAAACAGGCAGATTATTATCTATAAGGGGATAAAATTCAAAGTACAAAGGGACTTGAGGGTACTTGTGCAGGATACCCTAAAGGTTAACCACCAGGTCAGATCGGTGGTAAGGAAAGCGAATGCTATGTTGGCATTCGTTTCAAGAGGTATACTGTATAAAAGTAAGGAAGTGTGGATGAGGCTCCACGGGGCACGAGTGAGGCCTCATTTGGAATACTGTGTACAGTTTTGGGCCCCATATCTTAGGAAGGATGTGCTGATGTTGGAGAGGGTTCAGAGGAGATTTACGAGGATGATTCCCGGAATGAAAGGGCTTACATATGATGAGCGTTTGTCGACTCTTGGACTGTACTCACTGGAGTACAGAAGAATGAGAGAGGACCTCATAGAAACATTTAAAATGTTGAAAGGACTGGACAGAGTAAATGTGGCTAGGCTGTTTCCCTTGGTGGGTGAGTCCAGGACCAGAGGGCACAATCTTAGAATTAGAGGGTACAGGTTTAAAACAGAGATGAGGAGAAATTTCTTTAGCCGGAGGGTAGTGAATTTATGGAATTCCTTGCCACATACAGCAGTGGAGGCCAGATCGTTGGAGGCGTTTAAGGAGGAGATAGATAGATATCTAATTAGTCAAGGTATCAAGGGATATGTGGATAAGGCCAGAAATTGGGGTTAGAATAGTTTTTTTTGCTCATGGAGCAGACTCCCCCCCCCCTCCCCCCCATTTCTCATTTCTTTTTTCTTTTTCCCCTTTTCTTTGGAGCAGACTCGACAGGCCAAATGGCCTACTTCTGCTCCCTTGTTTTGTGATCTTGTGATGAAATTGGAGTTGAATTCCATTTGAGATGACCAAGATGGAGACCTTCACTGAGGAAAAAAATGTGGCTTTGGAAGCAAGTTTTGGTCAGACTTTATCAAAGGCAAGAGAAGCAGAAACCACTGAGAGTGAACAGTGTGAAAAAGACTGATGGAAATCCTGTTGGAGAGAGAATTTCTTCATAAGAGTCATACCAGGAAGAGAAGCCGCAGTGAATTCAACAATAATGGAAAGTGACTAAAACTGCAGATGCTGGAATTTGAAACAAAAACAGAAATACTGGAAGAACTCGGCCTGTTAAGCAACACTGTGGAAAGAGAAACCAGTCAATGTTTTGGGAGAGCAACCCTTCTTGACTCTGGCCTATTCTTGTTTCTGTTTGGGAACAATCACTAACAATCCAGCCCTTAATTTAATAGATAGATATTTTATAACTGGATGGATTGAAGTAATTGTCAGGAAATGCCTCAGCCCCAGCACAGGTACATTAAGGAGTCTGTCCATCTGTGTGTGGCAGTGTAGTGGCAGTTTTAGTTGTGGGCATGCTGTTTGGCAATTCAATAGTATCAGAGTCTCTGGTTTCTAGTATTATTAACTTGGCCTTACAAGAAGTAAGGCTTTTCCTTTGTACATTACACAAATGCAGAGTGCACAAAGAAATCGATTAAGGTGATGACCAAGGTCAGGACCAGGGATTTCAAAAGGCAGAGATCTAGAGGCGGCAGCTGACCCTTACCCCAAGCCATCAGAAGGTGGCTTGAAGTAAGAGTCAGCTGCTGGTAAGTAGTGGTAATAGTTAAGAGGGATCTGCAGTCATTGATCAGGTGTCAATGAGCTGAAGATTGCCTGGTGGATTAGGTGTTCAGTGAGTGAGGGTATCTGTAGTGTGCGAGGGTGTAGGGTGTAATGGGGGATCAGTGCTGCAAACTGCCCAGAGTTGTGCAAAAGCAGGCCTAACACGTGGTATGAAAGGTTGGTTCTTCATAAGTGACCTGTAGACCACACAGGCCAATCCAACGCAAATTGAGAGCCTGGTACTGGGTTCTAGGTGTGCAATGCATGCCACTGCATACTCTTGAGATCTTCTATGCATTATGTGTGGCAGACAGAAACCTAAACAAAAATCCACACCTTAAGTTCCTGTTCTTCCTAAACCTATTTTTCTTAGAAAAGTATCTATTATGTGATCTAATTTCTTGGTAATTATATGTGACTGCAAAACTCCGAATACTATTCTAGATAACGAAATAGGAACTCATCACCTATTCTTCATTGCATGCTTTAGGCCTATCTCTTCGCTCCCTTCAGTTTTCTCTGCTGTTAATGCCACCAGCCTATTAGAATAAACAAGAGGTAGCGTTGAATAATTTTCTCCTGATTTATCTTATTTTCTACCCAAGTCCTTTAAATCTTCGCATAGCTTATTAAATAACACTATTGTATGCTATATATCAAAGCACACAATATACATAAGATGGCAATTCATATAAACTTGAACACTCTATCCGCACTATGATATTGTAATCCCTTAAATTACTGAAAATGGAGTGTGATGTCTGTTTAAGTTGTTAAAAAGTTTAGATTCTATGTTGCATAAAGTGGAATTCTATGAATTCATGTTATTTCTCTTTTATCTTAATATTGAAGTTCCTGTTGGAATATGTTTCAATTTGGCATAACCAGCAGAGTCATTAATGTATTTTAGATAATTAAAAATTGCCTCTGTTGATTTATTTTCATATCTTTCGTCATTAATCTTTGTAGAGAATCAAGCTGTTCAAATGGTTTGACTGCAGGACACCTTTCTCCTTCATTTGTAACAGATTTAAGAAAACATAGCAACCTTTATTTTACTACATCATTTCTCCAATCATACTACATTCCTTTGAAAAGCTTTCTGCTCGTAAAACAAAGCAGTTCCCAGTTGTGATATCTGAAAAGTCATCAACTTTCGTGTGCCATTTAAGTAAAAACCTCAGCTCCCTTGCATTAGCTGGACACCCACCTGGGCTGCATTGAAGCACATTAAGCATTTCTTTAGTCTCTGTCTGTTTTGAAAAATGAGTTTCATAATAAACTTGATTTTGGTAATTTGTATCTCGGTGAGTTTTGCAGTACTGTGTTGTAGAATGTAATGCTTTGGCTATGTCCCTTACTTGGACACAGAGGGGATCTAACTTTATCATCATTGTTCCTGTAAAATAGATAATAGTGACCAAGTTAACAGGACAAGAACCTTCTGATGGGTCAATGTAGAGAAAATTTTACTTTGGATCAAATCCAAGCGGATCTGCCCTGCCAGTGTAGATAGAGCTTTGTACATGGAATGTAATTCCATGGATATAATTGTGGGACAGTATGGGGGTGCTTTTCTCTATATTCTAACACATGTTGCACTGTCCTCGGAGTGTTTGATGGACAGTATAGAGGTTTCTAACCTGTGCTATGTATGCCCTGAAAGTATTTCATGCAACGAGATAGAGGTTACACACTAGATCAATTCAAAGTTACTAATCTCTCAAATGTAAAGTTAATTTCTTCTGAATAGACATGGAATGTACTAAATACTAATTTAGGTGAGTGTTGCAAAGGATCGCCTCCAAAATTATTTTAAATGGAGTTAGTTAGCTGAATTGGTGTTTCAGCAACTCCTTGTTATCTGTGACCATGTGGGTTTTCTCTTAGTGCTCTGCTTTCCTATCAGATTCCAAAGAAAAGCTAATTGATAGTTTAATTGCTTACTGTAAATTACCCTTCGTGCAGGTGGATGGTGGGCGGATAGGGAGTAGTTGATGGGCAAATGAGGGACAATAGTTTACTTGGACATAAATAGCAGAATAGAATTGATGAGAGATAGCATAGATGATGAACTGAATGGCCTCCTTCTATGTTGTATGAAAATATAAAAAAAACATATTTTAATTAATTTGAGTAATGAAATCACATATAGGATTGGCAAAATAGACATTTGATGAGAAATAGCAACCATCTGGAATTATTTCTGCACACAAGGTAATTTCATCTATAATCTTTGGAAGAGCATTCTAAGAATGGCAGAGGTTAAGCCTCTGGTTAATTGAAACTGACATGTTCAGAGACCATAAAAGTCCTTGAGCTTTTTTCAATTTTCTCTGAAGGAAGCTTTTATTCAGTAGTGTTTATTTATTTTTGATTTGTTATCCAGGCGAAAAATTGGATATGTAGCTGGAGAGAGTAGCAATAGTACCATAAGAAATGATAAAAAGGGAAATGTTGAAGGGCTGACTAAGGAGATAATGGATCGATAGGCTGATTGACAGTGCGCGGTGTGTAAAGAAAATATTATCCATGTTGCAAAGTCTCAAGGTTGTTGATGAAATGGCAATGCAACTACTCTTCCAGTAGTTGCATTCTGAGTGTATCAGTACAGAGGGTATAACATTTATTTGTGAAACCAATGATACAGAAAGCCGAGAAAAGCAGAATATAGATTTTGTAGTGAAAAATATCAAATAGGTCACTGGTCAGTAAAAGCCACAAGCACAAGGTGCTCACTATCCATCCAAATGAAAGTGCTCAGGGGCTCCATATAGAAATATAGGAACAGTTACATATAGTACATTTAATCCCTCAAGCCTGTTTTGACATTTGAGAAGATCATAGTCGGTCTGTGGCAGAACTCCATGTACACACCTTTGCCTCATATAGTTAACAAAAATTACTATCAATTTCAGATTTAAGATTAACTATTGATCTGGGAACAATTGTGTTTTGAAAAACAAAATTCCAAATATCTTTGCCTGTAGAAATTTATCCTGAAAGCCCTGGCTCTATCCTTTACTCCAAGACTTCCTGCCAGTGGAAATAGTTTTTCTGTATTTACCCTATCTGTTCCTCCTAATTTTAGTAATACTTCAATCAAGTCATGCCTTAACCTTGCAAATTCCAGGAAATATGGTGCCAGTTGTATAATCTCTCCTTTTAGAACATTGAAGAAGAGGTATCATTCTGGTCTATGCCGCAAACCCCTCTAACGGTCTCAGGTGTGGTGTCAAAAATGCCCATAGTGTGATCTAACCAGAATTTCATACGGATGTAGCATAACTTCTTCCCTATTGATTTCTGGTCCTATAAATATAAAGGCCAGCATTCTGTTAGCCTCTGTGATCTACTTGTGCATAATATTTGAATAATTTATATACATGGACCCCAAATCTATTTGTGACTGCAGTGTTTCTAACTTTTAGGAGAGATTCTATTCTGTCCTTTTTATATGCAAAGTGCTCGACCACACATGTATATACATTGACATTCATTTGCCACATTTTTGTCCATTTGCTTAGCTTGTTAATTTCTCTTTGTAAATTAACGCTGCCATTCCACATTGCATACAATGTTAGCTTTCATTATGTCATTGGCGTACCTGAAATTGGGGCTTTCTATTACATCATCTCAGTCATTTATAAGTATGATGAATAGCAGAAGCCTCAACACATAATTCTATAGGATAGCACAAGTGACATTCTGCCAATCCTGTCTGTTGTTCCTACTATTCTTTGCTACACTGTCAATTTTTTAACCACATGAATAGTACAGCATGGCTTTAATTCCATGAGTTTTCATCTTATCTAATAGAAGACTTCTTTGACTTTTTCAAATGCCTCTGGGTCCATGAAAATAATATACATTTACCCTCCCACCCCAATTACCTCTTCAAAAAGTTTGATCAGGTTCAAAATGCATGACTTAACCTTTATGAATCCATGCTGGCTCCTTGAACATTTGAGGTCTTTGGTCACTCTGTCCTATGTTAATTATTCGCTGACATCTGATGTTACACTGCATACTCTGTTCTACCTTGTTTATCCACTGTTAATTTTCTTAAATGGGAGAGTACCATGCACAGTATTCCTATCCAAAGGATGGTTCCTGAATCATGAGAACTTTGGAAGATTATAGTTAGACTGCATTGTTCTAAACCAATTATTTTAAAACCCTGGGACAAAACTGATTCTAGGAATTTGTTACTCTTTTGTACAGCTATTTTCTTCATTGCTGTTATTTTGCTTCCATTAGTTTTGGTGAGTCCCTGAATCCAGAATGCTGTTCTCCTTTGTTGCCGGTATTGTTTCAAATAATTTGTAATTTCCTCATTTCCATTTACAATATGGGTAATTTATTATCACTTTGCTCCAGACAGCTTGCTTGATCATAACATAATTGTGAAAAATTTTGTGAGGTTTTGAAATCCTGTGTAAGTCTCTTTACATGCTCAACTTTTTGTACCTCTCTTTTGTCACCTTTTGTTGGTCCTTGTCTCTCTTCCAGATGCCAAAATCTTTGCAAGTTTTTACATTTTTGTCTGCTTTTTCTTTTGTTTTATGTTGCCATGAATTATCAGCTGGGATTTTTTGCCAAATAGATCTGTTGCCTTTAGGGTATATAAACTGATCCCATATCAATTTTAAAATTCCTTTGAGAATACCAGAAGAAAGTGTTCAGTCACCTACCCAATACAAAATGTGCTCACTTTATTGTGGACAGTGACCATCCCTTCATGTTGAAATAAAGCTTATCTAGATCAAAAACCTTAACTGGAGAAAAAAAAAACTACAGATACAGAGATCTGAAACAAAACCAGCAAATGTTGGAAACATTCAGCAGGTCAGGCAGCATCAGTGATACAGAAACAGATGATATTATAGAAAGCCACATTTTCAAGTTTGCCAGTGACAAAAGTGCCATTATATGCGATGTGGATGTTTTGGGTCAAGGATCATTCTCCAGTCACCAAAACACCTCTATTCTCTCTGTTTTTTTTTCTATAGACTTTATAATCTGGCATATTAAATTCCTAAATCCAACTGTCTTGCAGAAATGCCTCAGTTGATACCATTTCATCTGGTCTGAATTGTATTTACAGCTGCAATTCCTTCAGTTTGTTCCCTATACGCTTTGTATTTGGGCATGGAATATTTATTTGCTCAAAACACCCTAACCTGTACACTGTAATCTGCTATAATGTTTCGATCACATATTTATCAATTTTCTTTCATGATTTAATTTCAGTTTTTCTATGACCTATGGTATCTGAAGCACAACTTCTGAAAGTTTTTTCTGCTTTCTTCCCTGTCCTTTGTTGTAATATTATTTTGAATACCTTTTCCACCTGACTTCACCTTCTGTTTACTAGCTTAATATCCTCCTAATGAATGAAGTTGAAGAACAGTATAAGCAGTTTTAGTAACAACCCAGCTTGCAGCCTTTCCTTTTGATCAGCACATCATATGCTGGGCTACATTACAGCTGTTTTGGTTTTGTGAATTGTTTTAAAATATAATTTGTGCCATTACTTTCACCTGGCACTTCCATGTTGAACACATGTGGCCCATAATAATAGAGCTGGAAATTGTATAAGTACTTTCATGTAAATCGCCACAGTAAATCATGCATAAGTTGCCTGGCAACAGTTCGTGCCATGAAAACTGATTTACTGATAAACAGTATCCCTTTCCAGCTTCTTTTTGCTTTGCCATTTTCTTTAATGTCTGCTACCGTGTTATGTAGGAAATTTTCTACCAGCTATGCCGCTCTTTATCAGGGATGTGTCCACTAAGAGAGCAGAGTGCCTTCTTGGGGGGCTCTTGAGGTAGCAGAAGCTGTCCACTATGAGTAGATAAAGCTGAATGTCAAGGGAGAACTTTTTCAAAAGTGCCAATTTTTTCAAAGGTGCCATCTTCCAGGGTGGGTGCTCTCATGGTAGAGGATGCCCTGTCACAGGGCAATATGGAGGTGTCCTCAAGGAGAGTATCCTCATTGGGAAGAGTGGCCCAATGTGGAGGATGTTCCCAGTCATTGCTGTGACAGTAGCACCTCAGTGATATCAATCATTGAAGAGGACATGAATCCTGCACTAATCCAGCACTTTCTCAGCTTCCATCTCCTGCATCCACATTTAGTTTTGATAACATTATGCATTTTTCCCCAACAGCTTCTATAAAGGTTTGCCATCAATTCACAAGCATCCAGTATCAGGCTAAATATAAGTCAAGAGATCATCATAGATATTTGGGTACCCCTATTCCTGGACTTTTATGTAGAAGTGCAGATAAGTTGTAACATTGGAATAAGTCATTTGGTCCAACAAATCAAAGTCCATTTTTTTGCCTATATTTAGTGCTTAATCACACTTGACCACCTTGCTCCCATTTCCTTTCAATTCTTCCTTCATCCTCCTTTATTGTCTAATGCTAAATGTTGATAGGCTTTGCCTCTGCTGCCACCTCTGGGAGTGAGTTCTACAGCCTTACAACCCTGCGTTGAAGAAGTTCCTCCAGCTGTCTGTTCTGAATCTCAAATTTGCTTTGTTCTAAACTTTTGGAAACAGTCTCTTCTATCTGTTCTGCATCCTTTCATTTGTTTAATTACTAGGCTCCCAAAGTTTAATATATATCTTTACTAGTTTTTGTCTAGTTCTGTATGTATTTTCTATGAAATAAGTTTTACAAAGGACACAATATCCACCAGTGAGCTCATCTCATTACTTGAGAAAGAGTAGGGTCAGAGAGACTGGCACAAATCAAGAGCAGACTGACATTAACACTGCAGTGAGAGGATTGAGATTGTAAAACTGGGGGAAAAATAAACATTAGAGACACTAATCAGCTTGGATTAGTGACAGTTTTATTATCTAACGGAATGTTAGAAATGTAATTTCCATTACTGATTCAGTCAGTGATGATGGTGTGGGAGAGAAGAGAGAGAGTAAAAGACACTTAACAGCACCGATGACTGAAAGACACTCAGAAAAATAACACTGTGCACCTCATCTCTGTGTTTTCTATTATTAGTATTCATAGGAAAATGCTACTGAAAGTCAACCTACATCATAACCTGCAAGTTTAGGATTGTTAATGGAGAACTCTTTGCTATTACTATAAATGACTCACTTTAGTGTTCATAAAGTTGGGATCAGATTTGTGCAAGTAGAGATTGCTGCAAGCAGTGGTTGGTATGGTGATAAATGAGTAACTAAATTACTGGATTAGTAATTCAAAGGCTTGCATTAATAATCTAAAGACCCGTGTTCAACTATCACCACAGCAGCTGTTGAATTTCAATTTGGGTAAACAGCTGGAATTTAAAAAACATTATTACTAATGATGTCCAAAAAATTACAGGATTATTGTAAAAACATTAATGTCCTTCAGGGGAGGAAATCTGCTATCCTTACCCAGTCTACCCCCTGTTACTCTGGGCCTATCAATCACTCTGAAATAGCCTAGCAAGCCACTCAGTTGGGCAATCAGGGATGAGTGATAACCACAGGCCTTGCCAGTCATGCCCAGTTCCTGAAAAATAAGATGTAACTTGGTGGAGCCCACTGCAATTTTTTTTTAAAAAAGGGACCTTATATTTATATAATATTAAAAAGTTTTAAATGTCATGAACATCATCAGAAAAATAAACTGTATTAATGTGTTCTTCAAAATATTACTTGCTTTAAATCACTATAGCTTTTTATATCACTATAACTTCTCTACAATGCATTCTAATTATAATTTCCAAAGAAAGAAGAATACCTTCATTTATATCACACCTTATTACATTTTCAGAATATCCCAAACTACACTATACAACAAATGGATTAATTTTGAAACGCAATCACTTTCATTATTTTGGCACTCTATTCTGAATCCATCCCCTTTAGCACCAATGTATATCATCCACAGAACTCATTACAGCAATTCAGCAAAGTTCCTTCAATATTATCTCTTGCCTCTCTGACTGCCATTATCATATGAACAATATCACGGGGACACATGAGTTCCCCTCAAACTACCAAATAACCTAATGGGAATATCTTCACCATGTGGGTCATTTCCATGCCAAGGAAATGACCCACAAAGCATGGACAATAAATGTGTTTTATCCAGTATCACACACATCCTGAAAACAAATGGAAACAGGATAAGCAGGGATATAGGAACAGAAAATAACTGAATATTTTGCAATGCAGCATTCAAGAGCTGTGGCCTCAAGTTGCCAGGTTATGCAATGTGTGATAGACAACAACAAAGCCTGAGATCTTTTCCAGGGAGTATTGCATTGCATTGCATCTCGTGAGCAATCCAACCACTGAGTCCCTTCCAGCTTTCTGATGAACCAATGGCAATAATAGTCATTGTGCTGTCAGGTACCATCTGGAGTGAAAATTTGAATGAGGCGAGAATGGAGGCCTTGTCTCCCAAAGTCATCCATCTTTCTGAAGCAGTGTCTGAAATATGGTGGCTCACTGATCAGCCTGACATTGAAGATTTCATGCATGTTTTCATAAGAAACATAAGAAAGAGGAGTGGGAGGAGGCCATCCAGCCCATCGAGCCTGCTCCTCCATTCAATAAGATCATGGCTGATCTGGCCGTGGACTCAGCTCCACCTACCTACCTTTTCCCCATAACCCTTAATTCCCTTACTATGCAAAAATCTTTCTAACTGTGTCTTAAAGATATTTAATGAGGGAGCCTCCCCTGCTTCCCTGGGCAGAGAATTCCACAGATTCGCTACTCTCTGGGAAAAGCAGTTCCTCCTCACCTCTGTCCTAAATCTACTCCCCCTAGTTCTAGTCTCACCTACCAGTGGAAACAACCTTCCTGCCTCTATCATATTCTGTGAGATCCTCTCTCATTCTTCTGAATTCCAGCGAGTATAGTCCCAGGCGACTCAACCTCTCCTCATTGGCTAACCCCCTCATCTCTGGAATCAACCTAGTGAACCTCTTCTGTACCGCCTCCAAATCCAGTGTATCTTTCATCGAGTAAGGAGACCAGAACTGCACGCAGTACTCCAGGAGTGGCCTTACCAGTACCCTGCACAGTTGCAGCATAACCTCCCTGCTCTTAAATTCAATCCCTCTAGCAATGAAGGCCAACATTCCATTTGCCTTCTTGATAACCTGTTGCACCTGCAAACCAACTTTATGCGATTCAGGCACAAACACTTCAAGGTCCCACTGCACAACAGCATGCTGCAATCTTTCACCATTTAAATAGTAATCTGATCTTCTACTTTTCTTTCCAAAGTGGATGACATCGCATTTACTAACTCCATCTGCCAGACCATTGCCCATTGACTTAACCTACCTGTACCTCTCTGAAGACTCTCTGCATCCTCTGCACAATTTGCTTTTCCAGTCAATTTAGTGTCATCAGCAAACTTAGATACTCTACACTCAGTCCCCTCTTCCAAATCATTAATGTATATTGTGAACAGTTGTGGGCCCAGCACCAACCCCTGCGGCACCCCACTCACCACTGATTGCCAACCAGAGAAACACCCATTTATCCCAACTCTCTGCCTTCCGTATGTTAACCAATCCTCTATCCATGCCAATACATTACCCCCAACTCCATGCATCCTTATCTTATGGATAGTCTTTTATGCAGCACCTTATCCAATGCCTTTTGGAAATCCAAGTATATAACATCCACCTGTTCCCCTATATCCACTGCATTCATTACATCCTCAAATAACTCCAGTATCTTTGTAAAATAGGACCTGCCCTTCCTGAATCCATGCTGTGTCTGCCTGATGGAACCACTTCTATCCAGATTTCTCACTATTTCTTACGTAATGATAGCCTCAAGCATTTTTACGACTACAGGCGTTAAGTTAACTGACCTATAGTTACCTGCCTTTGTCTACATCCTTTTTTAAACAGTGGCATGACATTCGCTGTCTTCCAATCCCCCGGGACTTGCCCAGAGTCCAGAGAATTTTGGTAAATTATCCCAAACGCCTCTACTGTAACTTCCGCCATTTCTTTCAATACCCTGGGATGCATCCCATCAGCACCAGAGGATTTGTCTAACTTTAGGCCCACTAGCTTGCTCATTGCTACCTTTTTAGTGACAGCAATTGTATCAAGGTCCTCACCTCCCATCACATCCATAACATCTCTCTTTGGCATGTTAGATGTGTCCTCCACCATGAAGACCGACACAAAATAATCATTCAAGGCCTCGGCCATATCCACATTACCCAATATTAATTCCCTGTTCTCATCTTCCAAGGGACCTACATTCACTTTAGCCACCCTTTTCCGCTTTTTATAATTATAAAAGCTTTTACAATCTGTTTTTATATTTTGTGCCAGTTTACTTTCATAATCTATTTTCCCTTTCCTTACTGCTTGCCTTTTAAAGTTTTCCCAATCTTCCAGTTTCCCACTACTCTTGGCGACTTTTAGCTTGATGCCTTCTTTTATTTCCTTAGTTATCCAAGGCTGGCTCTCTCCACCCTTACTGTCCTTGCTTTTAACTGGAATATACTTCTGTTGAGCACCGTGAAAAATTTCTTTGAAAGTCTTCCACTGTTTCTCAACTGTCCTACCATATAGCCTGTGTTTCCAGTCTAGTTTTCCCATTACATAGCAATAACTACTGGTCAACACCACCTCTCTGCTCAATGTGTTGCCCATGGAAAACTCCAGTTCAACATGTGGAGCCCAGAGAACTACAGCTGCAGACTTTTACACCCTAAGCCTTAGGGAAGCCTTGCAGTCCTATCCTATCTGTACGTCCATGATAGCTGCTCCTCTCCAGCTCAGAAATGACATGGATTTCCTTAAAATAAACCTTGGAAGCTTTAATGTCCTGGTTTAAGGCCTGGAATGTTCCAGATTCAGCATTAAATTCAATAATTGCAGATAATAAGCAGATGATAATCAATAAAAACTGCAGATGCTTACCTCTGTTTCTCTTCACACAGATACGGCCTGACCTGCTGAGTATTTGCAGTATTTTCTGTTATAATTTCAGACAATAATTCAGTTTCATGAATTTACTCTTCTATCTTTAGTTCTGTTACTTGTCCCATTACCATCTCCATTTGCCTTGCATCGTTATCACTAATGCCGTGTACTCTCTCCTGAATTCCATCCACTCCCCGTTCTCTGCATCTTACATTTTCTATCTATAATTCCTTACAATCCTGGTAAAATTTAATTGATCTAAAATTCTAACATCATTCATTTCTCCATAAATGCTACCAGAGCTGCTGAATATTTCCAGTTTTATTATTGTTATTTCAGATTTCCAGAATTTTGTTGGTGTCTTTATGCTTTTGAATGTTTGCTGGTTGAGTAAGAAATTTGAACAGGGCATCAGAAACTCTTCCTTGAATAATACCACAACATCTTTTGCATTCACCTGAGCAAACATCTCATCCAAGTGATCTGTCTGCAACAAAGCAAAATTCACCAAAGCACTGCAATAAAGCACCAGCCTTACCTAAGTATATGAATCTACAATTTTCTGACTCAGAGGAAGGTATTAACAACTAAACAATTTAACTGTAACTTTCATGCATTTTTCATAGGTGGCAGAGAATATATCAGATTAAGAGGTATTAAAAAAGGTCTAGAATTCTTCTGGATTAGCTGATGTGAAGAACAGCCCGGCCAGTTTATTTTGCAATCTTCATGTACAGGTTCTGCAATAAATAAGGCTTACTTTTTTTCAATTTATAATAGTAGCATCTCAGGAAAGCAAAACTCAATACCTTGCACATCCTTGAAGGCCACTGTGTTATAACTGAGATGTTTTCATGACATGATATGAATGCACAACGAGATAGTTAGCATGTTGTTAGGCCAGCCTGGCCATGTACAGATTTCAAGGAGCATTGAGGAGTAGGACTCCATACTTTCTCTCGAGGTTGTGTAGAGCCAGGAAACCATGACTCCATTCCGGAGGTAATTTGAACTGCTTTACAAGATCTTGGTGAAAATACTTTCTTACAGCATCTACTGCTTCACATAATAGGTGCTGTGGAAGCACAGACATATGCTATCTTATACAACTATATACTTTTTCATATTTTCACTCTGATCCAACCTGTGGTCTTGACTCTGTCACATTGGAGCAGTCTGAAGCTCTTTATTAGCAGTGATATGCCACCAGGGTGCAACTTGATATTTTATAATCAAAGACCCCACCCACCCGGGTCATTCTCTCTTCTCTCCTCTTCCATCAGGTAGAAGATAAAGGAGCCTGAGGGCACGTACCACTAGGCTTAAGGACAGCTTCTACCCCACTGTGCTAAGACTATTGAACGGTTCCCTTATACGATGAGATGGACTCTGACCTCATGATCTACCTTGTTGTGACCTTGCACTTTCTCTGTAGCTGTGACACTTTACTCTGTACTGTTATTGTTTTTACCTGTACTACCTCAATGCACTCTTTACTAACTCAATGTAACTGCACAGTGTAATGAATTGACCTGTACAATCGATATGCAAGACAAGTTTTTCACTGTACCTCGGTACAAGTGACAATAATAAACCAATACTAATACCAATATTGAGCACTGAGGTGCCATTCGTGAGCAGATTGCTGTCCTCATTGAGCAGCAGAATGCCATGTATGAACATATTGCCCTTGTCAATGAATGTGGGCATGCTATCCATGTAGCAGTGTGTGGTTCTTCAGGAGTGAAGGGGGTGCATATTGCTGCCGAATATTCTCCATGAGCAGGGAGATCTGCACGTGAGCAGATTGCAATCTTGCATGAGCAAAGAGATATCAGGTGTGGTCAGATTTCTCTCCTACTGAAACAGAGCAATGACATGCATGAATTGACCAGTTTTCTGTAAGAATAGAAATATATGCCCCCATTCACATACCTCTTTATCATGGGCAGAGTCCTGTTCAGATCTTACAGAAAGCTGATGGAGGAGATGTGTGCAGAGAGCAGAGGTGAGTCACATGTGATTCATGGTCTGTCAGCTAGTTGAGCCTTGGCTCTGGAGATTGCAACAATGGTTGTGCATTGTGGATGTCAGCAGATCATTGTACTATTGGATACGCAATCTCCCAAGAGGTCACTTGCTGTACAGGTTCAAAACTTTGATATCACCCTCACAACGTCAGTAGTTCAGCCCCCACCACAGCCTCGCAAGCAATTCTTTTAGCTGTGCCTCACAGCCATTCATCCCAACTGTTCCTCCAATTGGCTAGAGCCAGCAGTTTGAAACCAGCCCATCTAGGACAGTAGTTGGTGATTGGCCATCAAATACACCTGCATGAAGTCAAAAGGAAAAGAAACAGCCAGTCTGCAGACACAGAGGGATACCACAATATAGCTCAGGGTCTCCAAATCCAACAAAGTGATTAAAAGGGAAGCACACCAGCTTATTTAACTGGAGGTTGAAGAATGAATGTAGTTGCATAGTGGGATGAAACATCAGCTCAATGCTTCCCATTCTCTAGGACCCTTAATTTATGCATGAGTTGAAAGCAGCAAGAATATGTGAGGGAGCAGTAGTCAAAAGTGAATGTGCAGGATCGTGTGACACTAGTGATCATATTATATTGTAAACAGACTGAAACATGATGATTCCACTGCTGAGGCACTTCATTTCTTGTCTATAGTTCACCTTGAAATTGGCACAATGTTTTAAATTAAACCACACTTGGAGTTACATGAGGATTTTTCACTGCTAAATAAGTGTGAACCTTATTGGCTTCGGAACTAGAGAATTAAAGTGACATGCAATAGAACTGAGGTGTTCTGCAAAGCACTTACTCAATCTGCCTTAGGTTTCTCCAATTCCTTCCCCCCCACCTCCACATTACAAAATGAAATACAGATTGGGTGACCACCTTGCAGAATTCAGAGTGTCTCCATTCAGTGACCCTGAGCTTCTTGTTGCCTGTTACTTTAGTTCTCCACTCAACTCTCATTCTGACTTCTCTTTCTCAGGTGTCATACACTGTTCCGATGAAGCCCAATGTAAGCTCAAGCAAATGTTCAATTCTGCTGCCAAAATAGACAATTTTGTATTTTCACACATCATGCTCCATTTGTTCACTCCCTTAAACCATCAATAATCTTTTTGTAGCCTCTCTGTCCTCTTGACCATTACTTTCCTACTTAGATTTTGCCCACAAATAGATTGTTTTCTTATGTTTAGAGATGTGCCCAAACGACACATTTTATTTTAACGATTACTAATCTCGCTACACCAGGGGTGTAGTGAGACGAATTGGATACCCATATCTTTCAACCAATGTCTCTCCACATATTTTAATGACAAATGAAGAAAAAGGTCTGGCAAGATGAGATCAGAAATGAATCACTGAGCTGCTTTATTTCACAGACAATGATCATACAGGGAAATAGTTATAATTTGACTCACTTAATCAGAGTCCTGTAACTGGTTCTTACATAACGGTACAAAATAATATTGTCTCTACACTAATATATATTAGTGTATTAAGTTATTTTACATAAAGTAACACCTTTTAAAATAAAGTATGGTAGATACTAGAAACTGAAGTAAGAAGCTGGTGGGTGGAAGAATAGGACAGGAACCCTATCATTGTTCTGGGTCAGAGGAAAGGGTGCGAGAGCAAAAGTGCACAACTATAGTTTTCCTTCCACCATAATGGATGGGGCTTTCAACAATGTTTGCACTTCTGCTCTTATTCCTCATCCTTGGCTTCCACCTACCAGGCTCAGATTCAGTGGATCTTCCTCTATAACTTCCAATGTGATGCTACCACTACCAGATATATTGTTACTCACTTTCACTTTCGGCATATTAAGGGGCTGTTCCCTCTGCAAATTTCTGATACCATCTCCCCTTTTCATGACATCTTCCTTTGAAATCACAGGAGATGCAACACCTGCCCTTTTACTTCCCCTCCCATCAATCGGGAACCCAAACACTTATTCCAGGTGATTTACTCATACATCTTCAATTTAATGTACTGCAATCTGTGCTCCTAATATGGTTCTGTCTACACTTGAGAAACAAAGCCCAAGTTGATTGACTACTTTGTGGTATGCCTCCATTCAAACCTGACCTTCCAGTTCCTCTCATGATAATTCTCCAACCCATTCCGACTCCAAGCCCTCTCTTTCTGGCTCCGAAACATTTCCAAGGAAGTTCAACCTAAGCTTGAGGAACAACATCCTATCTTCCAACTTGGTGCAATAAGCTTTCCAAACTTAACATGGAACTCAACCATATCAGCAATTCCAATCCTCTTTCTCATATTTCTGGCATTCTGTTTTCTTTTCCTTACCTCTTCTCATATTTCAGATTTCATTTGCCTCCTCTTAGTTATAACTCCTCCAAACGTACCTTATGTTATTCATTAGCTTTTACTGCCCTCTTTCAGCTGGCACCACCACAACTTGTGTCACAGAATCTCTCCTGGTCTCCACCCTATCACAGACCTTCTCTTTTGTTGTCTCCCCCAACATCGTTCTCTTCAATTTTAAACTTCTTTCATTTCTAACTTTTCCCAGTTCTGCTAAAAGGTCATCAACTTGAAATGTTACCTGTTTCTTTCTCCACAGTTACTGCATAGATTCTTAAATATTTGCAACATTTTCTGTTTTATTTTTAATTTTTGTTCTCATTCTCCTCTGCCTTAGCCAAAGCTTGCATTTGTAGAGTTTTTTTGCAAAGCCAAGTTGAGTTTATAGATTTTGGTGGGCCTGAGTATTCTTTTTCTTTGTTTGTACTTTTTGTGTTCATTAGCAAGGGATGATCATTGACAAGCATAATAAGGGGAGAGTTTATGCACTCTATATTGGATAGTCATCCAGCTATGTTAGGTACTCCATGCAGGGTAATGGGTTTCCAATCATCAGGTACATAGCTGCATATATAATGTCTCTTAACTGTAAATGTTGCTTCATTTTAAATACATTTGCAGTCAGTCTGTTTCTAATCCTAGACCATACTCCTTGTTCTGCTTAGATTTTCTATTTAGTTTTAGAGATTTGTGATGTTCCTGAATTTGATGTATCAGATAATTCATTAAAATATTTCTGCTTCTCCTGTCATTTTACAGATTATCAGAAATAACTGAGCTCACCAGGTCCTCTTGTGGCTCAGTCTACATTTTGACACGTATTTCTTTGAAGATTTAAATAGTGCTGTTGGGTAGTCTGGAGGGCATATTTGACTCCAGCTGTTTCAGGGCAATGAAGAATGAAAGGCTTTCATTCTGGGGATTTACTTTGATGTCCAGATTCCTAGAAGTGCAGTTTGAGAAACTGGACACCAGGTGGCATGATCAGTCCAAACAGAATTCTGCAGCCATTTTTGAACTGTACAATTGCATAGATATGTGCAAGCTGTTTATTCTGATTCTCTAGGAATACTTTGAGCACAAGCACTGATTTTGGATTGTATATCAGATTAATCGCTTTTTATTTTTTGTGTTTGACATTCTTTCATCCAATTATTCTAAAGATATCAGTCTAAGATTATATGGTACATGTTCCTGAGATTTGCCAAAATCTTACTGATAGCAAAAGCAGGGAAGATTTGATAAGCTGCTATAAAACATTAGTTAAGCTTCAGCTGTAGCACTGTGTCCGATTCTGGGCAGCACACTTCAGGAAGGACATCAAGGTTTTGGAGAGGATTCAGTAGAGATTCAATAGCATTCATCAGGAATAAGACACCTCAGTCACAGGGAGAGAACGAGGGTTCTTCTCCTTAAAGCAAATATGGTGTTCAAAATCTTGTTGATAGAGTAACTAAGCACGAACAGTTTGCAGTGACAAAATAATCAAAATCCAGTCCATTAAGGAGGACACAGTGCTAGAATTAATTGGAGATTTAAGTAGGCCAATGATTGAGAAACAGTTGTCAAAATATTGTTACATTTAGTGTAATTATGAAAACATCATAAGATAAAATATAATAATGAAGGACGACAAATTTCAATTGGTTGAATAAGTAACTGTCCCAAGTACATCAGTCAAAGATTCTAATCATTTAACGATACATGCCCAAAGGGAAATTTTCAAAGAGGAGATTGTTTGAGTGCAGATTGGAAACATTCTAGTGAAATGTATAGTGATTCAATTTAATGGGAAGAATGAGGAGATGCAGACTGACTTTAAAGGTATAATCTTAAGGAGGATGCAAGAATAGAGACACCTGCGGTATACATACATGCGGTATACATCTTTGGAAGTGGTGGAACAAAGTTGAGGGCGGCATGGTAGTGTAGCGGTTAGCGTAATGCTATTACAGCGCCAGCGACCCGGGCTCAATTCCGGCCGCTGTCTGTAAGGAGTTTGTACGTTCTCCTGTGTCTGTGTGGGTTTCCTCCAGGTGCTCCGGTTTCCTCCCACATTCCAAAGGCGTACGGGTTAGGAAGTTGTGGGCATGCTGTGTTGGCGCCAAAAGCATGGCGACACTTGCGGGCTGCCCCCAGAACACTCTACGCAAAAGATGCATTTTACTGTGTGTTTTGATGTACATGTGACTAATAAAGATATCTTATAAAAAGTGTTGGACACGTATCCAGGATTCTTGGCTTTACAAACTGAGATGGAGAGCACAATGACAAGGAAGTTGTGCTAAACCCTTATTAAACAGTGTTAGATCACAGCTTGATGTTGTGTCATAGTTAGCACATCACCTTATAGGAAGGATGTTAAGGTTTAGGTGCATAACAAGATTTACTATATGATTTCAGGCGATGAAAGACTTCAATTACATGGAGGAAATGAGGGTTTTCTCCTTACATTATTAAAAGGAAACTCAACAGAGGATTGAGCATCATGCAGGGATTGAGGGTAAATAAAGAGAGAACATTTTTAATAGCAGAAAGGTTAGTAACCATTGATTTAAAATAATTGTCGAAACAAGGAGGTTGGGTGGGTGATCATAGAAATTATTTACATATGGGTGGTTATGATCTGGAATACAATGCCTGAAATGACAGTGGAAGCTCTTTAAGTATAATTTTTGAAAGGGAATTGAATAAATACCTGGAAAGGGAAAATCTGCAGGGCTAAGGGAAAGCAAAGTGAATCAAACTGGATAGCTTTTTCAGAGAGCTGTTACAGACATGATAATCCAAATAACCTCCTTTTGTTCTGGAACTTCTATCGGGTAGAAATCCATCCCTGGCTGCATGTTTTAACTGTGCAATATTGTAGCATGTATCCATTTTATTCAGCTCCTAAAATTTAGTTCCACTGAAGCAAAGAGGTTAAATTTCATAGTGTGCAACTATGTGACACTTAAACAAATTTCTACCTCCATGATGCTTTAGTTAGACATTACAGCAAAGTAAAGGTAGGGGAGAAGAATGTTTTTTCAGTGTAAAATACTGATCATCAGCACAATTCTAATTAACTGAATCTGATATTGACAGTATATTCTTGTTTCAGAATTTACTTGGGTGTCATAAGATGCTCCAGTACTGATCCCACAGGAAGTACCACTGTTTTCTATCCTTTCTTGCCCTGTGTACAATTAGGTGGGAAGTACCTGAACCTATAACGTGGAGTCATACAGTATGGAGGCAGCCCTTTGGCTCACCAATTCAGCACTAACCATAAAGCACCCATTTAGACTAACCCCACATTCCTATCAACTGCCGCTCACCTACACACCAGCAACAATTTACAGTGGCCAATTAACCTTCCAGCCCACATGTCTTTGCGACATAGGAGGAGAGTGATCACCCAAAGGAAACCCACGCATTCACATGGAGAACGTGTAAGTTCCTCACAGACGACAGAGATCGGGATTGAACCTAGGTGGCTGGGGCTGTGAGGCAGCAAATCTAATAGCTCTGCCACTGTGCTGTCCATTGCAAGCTCATGACACTATAGTGCTACTTTCTTTTTATTTTATGAAATCTCCAGTGAGCACAAGTGTAACATGAAATAAATAACTTTGTATCAGGAGAAAGTGTACCATAACAAATTTATGCTCTCATTACAACGTAGTTGAATTAGATGAAAACTTGATTGCTATGCAATCTCAATGTAGCTATAATCATCTTCCAATCACAGACACCAATTAATATGTTTTTACTAAAGCACAAATTGAAAGATCCATTAAGGGTGCGGCTGTTTCTGTATTGCCTGGTCCTGATATTTATTTGATATGGTGAAATAATTTCGATCCTCTTTTGTGTCTTTACTTCAGTTTATAGCAGTCAGGAAGCAAAGAATTGTTCATTTTTGAGCCAAGCAACATTAGTTCCAGCAGCTTCCAATTTCTCATTTATTTTCTCATTCAATACATAAAATGGACAAAAATTATTCATCGTTCCCAGGTGCAAACAAAAAAAGTGTTGCTTTAATTTCTCTGCTTTCTTCTTTGCAAAAGACTGGCAGAAGGATGTGAAAGTGAAATGCTGGTTTCAGGAATGAATTGAGTGTGGTGGTTTTGTTCCTGTAACAGCCTCTTATTGTTATGAAAATGAACAAGCTGTTTCAGCAGTGAGATTAGAAAACATGCTATTTGCATGGATAATTAATTCTGTTCTGATGTGTGCCACTTCAGAGAGCATGATGCATCAAGATAAATTTTAATTTGGAAAATTATATAAAATTGCTCTGGCTCCATGATTACAGCAATTATTGTCCAGAGAATAAATCCGACTCAGATTAGCTCAGAGCAAACAAGTATCTGTGTATTTACCAACAATTGTTTATTATTAACTCTTCATATAACTGGTAAGCACAATAAATGCCCCCTCTGTCATTGGATGTGTGGTTCAGCGTTTGATCCTAAATGGATAGATATTTGTGATGGCAGCCAACTGACTAGAAAACCCATTGTAGTGCTTAACAGTTTTGAAATCAAGCCCTTGGGAAATGGACTCTCACCTGTAGATTCTCTGTACTTTATGAGGAATTTATTGACTCTCAGTAAGAGTTTTTTGTGTTTTTTACATTTTGCGCAGCCTCTCCTTGTGGAGTCCTGCGCCTAGAAATTGGATCACCAAACAGGGACTCCACTTGGTAATAATTTTGATCAACAATCACAGTTGCAACATTTCACATGCTGCAAGCAGGCTGAAGGTCTGTAATATAGGTTTTTGGCAATGTCAGACAATGTGTAATGCTGATTTGTTGCCTCCCCTACCAAACTGCGCCACGTAAGTGCATTTAACACACTATACAAATCATGCTCAGGGAAACAGGTCAAAAGGAAGAATTTTATGGTACATTACCACCAGCTTCCACCACCTAACCCATACTCCCCATGTGCTACTTAAAGGAATTCTCAATTACACATGAATTTGTTGGGAATTGAATTGGGAGAGAACTTAATCCCCAACAAAAAAAAGAGAACAAAACATAATTCTTGGCAGTTAACGACTGTGTTAGTTCCAAAAGAGTTGTAAATTTTGGAACTCCTTGTCAGAGAGAGCTCTGGGGGCAGAGTCCTTTGTATATTTGAGGCTAAGGTAGATACATTTCTAATCAGTAAGGGAATCGAGGGTTATGGAGAAAGGGAAGGAAGGTGGACTTGAGGAATGTAGGATCAGCTTATTGAATGGGAAAGCAGACTAAAGGGGCTGAATGGCCTCCTCCTGTTCCTACTTCTTTTAGTTTTAAAAGCCATTCAGTATTCAAAAGATAATCTGTACTATTTGATTTTCGTGATGTGTGCTGGTTGCAAAACACTTCCTTGCAGTGGTTTTTAAAAGAAATTGTGGGTAATTGTTCTGGCCACATTACTGGGAATTTTACAGAAACAGTTAATTCCAACAGGGAATCTTGACCTGTGGATTAGGAAGCAAGTAATTAGGCAAGTAATTTATTTAATTTTTAATTAATTTTATTTAATTACATTTGTAATTAAATTAATATTTAATTAATTTTTATTTAACTAAAGTATAATGTTTTTAATTATTTCTAAGTGTTTTCATGTGTTTGTAATTCATGCTTATAAAGATTATTATTTACATCAATTTTAATAGTTTGTAAGTAAATTATTAAAATCAGTTACTGGCTTTGCCACAAAATAAAGCTCCACCCCAGCTTTGCTTTCAGTCGAAGTCTGCTAAGACAGTCCAAGGGCTTGAGGCCGAGTATTGGCTGAGACCTTACCACCCAACCCCAAGGTGCAGAGTCAGTGGGATCAGCCTTCTGCACCCAGTCCAGGTGAATGTAAGCATGCAATGAATCTGGGCTGTGGGTCAGGCTTAGGAAAATCCAGCCCACAAATAATATGTTTTGGCTTTGAGCTGAGTGGCTTGCTGTGCTATTCCAGAGGGTGAATAAGTGTTGGCCACATGCTGGCCAAATAAGGAGGGCAGATTTCCTTTCCCCAAAGGACATTTGTGAACTGAATGAGATATTATGACAAACTGACAATTTCCTGGTCACCATGCCTGTTATTAGCTTTTTAATACTGAATGAATTAATGAACTAATTTCTTGCTCCATCCCTTCCCTTCACATTTTTTATGCTGGCTATCTCCTCTCTATCTTTCAGTCCAGATGAAGGATCTTGACCTGAAACGTTGACTGTCCATTTCCCTCCACAGATGCTGCCTGACCCACTGAGTACCTCCAGTATCATGTTTGCTGCTACAGATTCCAGCATCTGCATCTGTGTCTCTAAATTTAATATCTCCAGCAGGTAAGATGCAGATGCATGACTCCAGCAGTTTAGTCTGGACTGCTGGACTGCTAATCCAGTTGTATCATCATCACCTCAATGACACCTTTCCTGTTTGCTGGGTAACATGAAGTGCATTCCTTCACCATTTTGTAGACTGTACTTACTACTCATTGCACAACTCTGTGTTCTACCTTTTTAATGTCACTGACCATTCCATAATAACCCAGATTTGCATTTATAATGCTCCTTTTATTTTGTTTAAACAAATTCAATATATTTGAAGAAAGTCTGCGAAGCAAAGGCAAATAAAAAAATTAACAATTACAGTACTCCACTTTCAGTAATTAACAAAATTTTACATTGTGAGAATTTCATAGTTATCAGGGAGAAAGTAGACACATAACCAAAGGGTTTATGGTACATGTAGATAGAGTTTTGAAAATGAAACTTCAATAATTTTATCACAGCATATGTAGAGTATTAAATATCTGTCAATAATGAGGCCATGAAACGTAAGAGACACTGAATACAGAACAAAGAAAAAATAGAGTTCAGCTTCACAAAATATGCAGGTTCATATCAAAGGACTGTATAATTAGCTGTTGACTTGCAAAGAGGATTATTTTTATGATCTATTTTATAATCGAAAGCATCTATTTCCACAAATTAACTATAAAGGATTCAAACACAAGCTTAGACAGATTCAGGGTTGTGTTCAGTTTAGGACAAACCTGAGCATTCCAGTCATCCCCCATTATGATCTAATAAAAGTATTGTGTTATTGACACACCCCATACTGTAGAAGATGGATGAATGTGTTTCCCCCTCAAAGACAGAAAATTTGAACTCCGGTAAATACCTCTGAACAGACCACGGATGGGGTAAGCCTGAAACATACCTGCCCAGGTTAATTATTATTAAAGATGTTCAGTGGAAAGCAATACAAGAGCAGGACTTTTTGTTTGTAAAATAAACAACAAATCTGGTCATTTTATGGCAGTTTTACAGAAGATTTCTCCTTAGCTAATTATTTTATAAAATCAAAAAGTGTTCACAGAAACCTGCTTACATCTGCAGTCAGTTCTATTCATCCCAGTGAGCAGAGATTGGTATAGGATGGAAATGTGGAGATCAGCACTGCCACCTACAGCCCAGAATATACCTGCTGTGGTGTGTCCTCTTCACTCAACATTCACATGGACATTGAATGAGGAGAGACCATGTATGCTCTTTTAAAGAAGATGCAGGAACTGACAGACATGGGTTTCCACTTGCACTAATTTTTGACGGTGGCAGGACAAAACTTTAAAGCTTCTAAAAAAAGTGTATGAGATGCTTAGTGTTATAGATAGAAGAATCAAAGCATAGGCGAGCAACACTAAATAGGGAGAAGTTCAAGTTTATTGTTGTCACTGGGTAAAGTGCCATAAAAATTGGCTTTTTGTTGCACAGTACATTACAAGACAAGGACAGACATAAGTTGACGTAAACTTAAATTAATTTAAAATAGACAACAAAATAAACATGACAACACTGGTGCAAGATTGAGAGAGAAAACAAAAGTATAGTCCAAAGTAGTGTTAAGGTTCTTCAGGTGGGAGAAAAGTATTGTACACAAATAGAGGAGACAAACTTGGCAAAAGAACCAGAGGGGAGATGAAAATATAGCTTGAAGACAGTTATGATCCACTCCCTGAAAGACTAATGTAACTGATTCAATAGAAATCTTGAAAAGTTAATTTGGAGAGAGATTGGATGAGAAGTCTCTTGGGAAAGACCTGGGGAGTGTAATTTGTTGATTTTTTTCAATGAACTGGACCAGAGGAATGACATCCTTCTGTGTTGCAAGATTCTCTGATGCTTGTCACTAAGGTATATTTCTAATTGAATTTCATGTAGGAAAAGCATTGATCTGAAAATGCTGTTATCTTGAATTATTGACCTTGGTTTGAAGTTGTAGCAAAGGGCAGGTTTAATCCAGGATGGTTTTGAACCCTGAAAATTTCAATATTGGGAGGATTCAAGCCCAGATGTACATTGTTTACACCATTTTATCGAGTTGCTGCCCTATAACTGTCTCACACAAATGCATAAATGTCCACAAATTTCTTCCCATCATACATCAAAGAGGAAGGACCATCCAGGGGAAAGACCAATTGACATTTGCACCATTATGCCTAGGTTTTCCTGACTCTTCAATTAATTTACAAGGTGAAATGCAAGACTCCTATGGATATTCACCCCTAAATGATTAGTCACAAACCCTGTGTGGAGTTACTGAAATTACTCAGCACATCCACAGGAAGAGGCTGTGTTTCACTTACGCTGGAGTTATACACAATGAGAAATGAGAAACAGATGAAGTGACACTTCTTGCAAGGACTTGAACCTCTAATGTACAGCAAGGCTAAGGTTGCAGTATCAACACACCTAAAAACCCACTGTGCAAAAATAATAAAGAGCCCAATGTGCTTAACTGATCCTATTATTCAACAGCTCCCTCCAATCCAGCCCACTGTCAAATTATAGATGTCATTATTGGGATAGTGCAAACCAGGTTTTATTGATTCAGTTGTAACCGTCTATTCCTCCTGTTTAATATTTCCATTGAAGTCAGTGCTGTAACAGGCAGCTGATTCAATAATGTCTACTTTGCACTATTGCTTAAGGTTCAACTTATCCCAAGTGTGACTCCAAATTTCCTTGCTAAACTATGGCTGGGCAATTTCTTTACATCCCAAGAACATTTCTTTTCAAAAATGGACAGCAAAATCTAAAAACACCATGGCAGAATTTCTAATTCTGACTATTTTCCTTCATTAACTTAAATTCACAAATCCAGGGAGAAGTTCCAATTTCTCTGTGTGTCTATTTTCATGGCTAGTCTGTGTACCATCATGCCTGGTGGTGGAAGGTTCTGATTCCGTCAATGGTGTGCCTTTGAGGTAGAATTCTTGCTCTTGGTCTGTGTGTCTGTCATGCACTATGAATCCCTTCTCAGAGTTAGGACTGCAAATCTGTGAATGTTCACTGGATTTTAGTGATGACAAAGCTAATTGGCTGTCAGCTTTCTGCAGACAGTCATTCTTGGCTCCAGGGTGTCCGTTGGCACTGACCTCCATAATAGAGAGAGGTGTGGTTCTGTTGCTTGGTGTCTGTGCTACAGAGCTTGTTCCTGACTGTAAGTAAAAGTACAATTAATGTGCGAGTTACCCATTGCCTTCCTGTGTAGTCATCAAGGTGTAACTTTGTTCATGCTCGGAGGGTTAAATTGCTAGATACTGGAGTGGAAGCATTTGTGTATTTCTTAGAGATCCCTTAAATCTACTTTATTTATTGACTGGACTGCTATAATCAGAGTCAGAAAATGTATTCTAACTACAGAAACTCTAACTGGCTTGTTCAGTGAATACAAGATTCTGAAATTATGTAAATTTAAAAAGCCCCTCAAATTCTGGGTTCCATTTCTCCCATATCATTAAATTTTTGTGGCATTCCTCTCTCAGGCCCTGAATTCTAATTACAAAGCATTACTAAAGAAATTAGGGATTCTGTCCAATTTGTGTGTTTATACATTATGCATTTATTTACACACTAAACAAAAAGGTGCCACTCTCATTGGACATTATTGATATATGATTTTTCCATAACAGTCAAATGTTAACCAATAATGAGCAGGTTCTGTGCTGATGTTACAGTGATTTTTTTTTCTTATAGCTGCAACTGGTGCTGAATCCTTCTCCTAGATCTCCTGACCATCATCTGCCCCAGATGCCTTGTTTGGCTTTTGGAGAAGTAAGGGGATTCGATGCCCTTGCAGAAGTCAACATTCGATTTTTCACAAGCTCTGTTAAACTGCCCAGCCCCTCCACTTACTCTCCATTTTGGCAAAACTAATTTACAGGGGTTCTGTCTCAAATGTTGGAATAACCTTGGATTAGAAATAAGGTACATCAGGGACCCATTTCTGTGACAGGTGGAGGTTACAGTTCAGAGATGAGATATAATTTCATTAGCAGGAAATCTAAGCTCCAGGGTTCACTGTTTCATAGCCTCAAAAGAGCTCTAATCTGGGCCAGGACTGCCACCTGCTGGAATCACCTGGTACAATATATAGAAAAACATTCACAGATGACAGAAGATAGAGCTTTCATGCAGTGTGATTTTTTACTTTCAAACTCAGCTTGTGACGTCTTCAGGCCCTGGCTAAGCTGGTGCTGTGACGGAAGTGAAAAAAAGGCAAACCCTATAGCCAAATCATGGACAGCTTTTCATTGGAATTTAAAAGAATAAGAGGAGGTGGCATTGAAATGTATAAAGTTCTTAGACCACTTTACAGGGAAACTGTTTCCATTTTGAAGTTCAGCTATGATCATAATGCATAGTGGGTCAGGCTCAAAAAGCCATAATGACTATTTCTGCTCCCACTTCTTATGTTCTTAGAAACATTTGGAACCACTGAACAGATCATTCAGCATCTGTGAAGAGAAAGGACAAACTGACATTTCAAAATGTTTCATCAGGTTGCCTACATCTGAGATGGTAACTTCTCCACACAGAGGCTCACTGACCTGGTGAGTTTTGCCAGCTTTTTCTACTCTTAATTTTGGTAATCTTTTCTGATACTGTGATTGTGACATTAAGTAAATGAAGTGAATGATGTTTAGCTTTTGCAGTTGAAAGACAATGAAATTTTACTAGATAAGAGCAACAGTTAAACAATTTGCTTTTATAGTTGTCCACCCATGTTGGATTTATAATTGTCTTCTCTCACCTGTTGTACTGATGATAAACTTTCTCCATTCTCATTTCTCTTTTTGATGCGTGGGTTCCTGTGACAGACCAGGCTGTCATTCTGAACACTATAGTTCTTGTTCCCAATCAACCAGTATGTTTTCATTTTCCCTTTTCCCTGCCAGAGGAGCAGACATGACCATATTAAAAAGAAGTTGCTAGTCCATACCACAGACCTTGTCAGCGTTCCACTCCTCTTCCATTATAAACTGCCTTTCTGTATCTAATGCTCCAGAGTCTAAATCTGTAATGATGGTGAAACTGTCAGCATTTGCTGCCATTACACAGTAAAACTGACAGCAACATCTGGATTTCTACAATGCATAGCTTGAAGCAGAAATCCTGATAACTGTCAGTAATCTGGCAGACTTGCACAGGTTGTAGTGTTTTACAGCCTTTCCAACATAATCAGGCGAATTTAGTGAATTGACAACAATTTGAGCAGTTTTGGGCCCCATATCTAAGGAAGATTGTGCTGGCATTGGAGCGGGTCAAGAGGAGGTTAATGAGAATGATCCCAGGTATGAAGGGGTTCACGTATGAGGAGCATTTGATGACTCTGGGCCTGTACTCGCTGGAGTTTAGGAGGATGAGGCGGGGGGGGGGGGGGGGGTTATCTCATTAAAACCTACCAAATATTGAAAGGCCTGGATGTGGGGTGACGTGGAGAGGATGTTTCCAGTAGTGGGAGAGTCTAGGACCAGAGGGCACAGCCTCAGAATAGAAGGACGTCCCTTTAGAACAGAGATGAGGAGGAATTCCTTTAGCCAGAGGGTGGTGAATCTGTGGAATTCAATGCCACAGATGGCTGTGGAGGCCAAGTCATTGGGTATATTTAAAGCAAAGGTTGATAAATTCTTGATTAGTAAAGGCATCAAAGGTTATGGGGAGAAGGTGGGAGAATGGGGTTGAGAGGGAAAAATAAATCAGCCGTGATCGAATGGCGGAGCAGACTCGATGGACCAAATGGTCTAATTCTGCTCCTATGTCTTATGGTCTAATTTTATATATTCTCACTTGGTACCTGAAGTATCAGTGAGTTTTTACATAGCATGATAAGATATAGTTATTACTTAAGCATTTGGATCCTCAGAAAACAAGTATGTGGATTGTTAACCCCTGGGATAAATGTTACCAAATAACATGATTTAAAATAAAAATTATTTAAGATATTTCATCTTATAACTTAAAATTATGCATATGAGATGAAATTTATTTTATGTTAAATGGTTATATTATCTTAATACATCTTTAAGCATGGAACATACTGTTCCCACAACATACATGTGTTTTGTGATCTTGTTGGGCAGGAGAGTAATGTGGTGAGCCTGTCTCTCAACGTTGTAACAATATTACAGACATTCATTCTTCCAACTCAGAGTCTCAACATATAAATAGTTTGTTCACAGGCTTGTATATAAACTGCTTCCTCTTTGAATATAGATATGTATTGTCTCAATGCGTTTATGAAATTGTTGCATATTAGTCACAAGAATGGTAATTTTCCACCAGGATTGTTGAAGGATACTGTTGACTCTTGTGTGGCAGATCTTGGATGAGTTTGGGGCACCAAAACTGATTTTGCGATGTTTTCTACTGACACCTTGCATGGAATCTTGCTCAACATCCTTGTGTGCACTGACAAGGGTGCATTCCACATCACGCCATAATGGCAAAGAAGGTGGCATTGACCGATTGTTGAACTATTGCACATGCCAATTTACCAGTGTCACTATTGAATAGGAGTGCGACAATATGGCTGCCTTGACTCCTTATTTCAAGCCAGGGCACAAATGACTGAGCTTCAGAACCGTTTAGCTTGCATATCAAACAAAAGCACATGTTCTTCAAACCAAACAATTTTCTGGAGATTGGAGTAGAAGGTGATTCCTACTTTGGTAGGAAGAATATAGATGTAGACTATTTCCTAAATGGAGAGAATTCAGAAATGGGAGATGCAAAGGGACTTGGGAGTCCTAGTTCAGGATTCCCTTAAAGTTAACTTGCAGGTTGAGTCAGTAGTAAGGAAGGCAAATGCAATGTTGGCATTTATTTCGAGAGGACTAGAATATTAAAGCAAAGATGTACTGCTGAGGCCTTATAAGGTGTTGGTCAGACTGCATTTAGAATATTGTGAGCAATTTTGGGCTTTGTATCTAAGGAAAAATGTGCTGGCCCTGGAGAGGTTCTGGAAGAAGTTCACAAGAACGATCCTGGGAATGAAAGGCTTAACATACAGGGAGTGTTTGATGGCTCTGGGCCTTTACGCGATGGAGTTCAGAAGAATGTCGGGGGAATCTCATTGAAACCTACTGAATTCTGAAAGGCCTGAATAGAGTGGATGTGGAGAAGATGTTTCCATTAGTAGGAGAATCTAGGATCTCAGGGCACAGCCTCAGAATAAAGGAACATCCCTTTAGAACTGAGATGAGGAGGAATTTCTTCAGCCAGAGGACAGTGAAACTGTGAATTTGTTGCCACAGAGGCCTGTGGAGGCTAAGTTATTGGGTGTATTTAAGGCAGAGTTTGATAGGTTCTTGATTGGTAAGGGGATTAAGACATATGGGGAGAAGGTGGGAGAATGGGGTTGAGATAGAGAAAAATCAGCCATGAGTGAATGGAGGAGCAGACCTGATGAGCTGAATGACCTAATTTTGTTCCTATAACATACAGATTTCCATTTGCAGGCTATAAATATTTGTTGATAATAATAGACCTGGCAAAGTAATGAGAGTTAGCAAAATGGATTTTTGTTGCACCAGAGCTTCAAGGTTGAGGTAAAACTCCATAACTTTCTCTTTGCTCACAACACTTCCTGACATATCATTTGACCACTGAATATTACAATATTCATATCAACAGTCTGTCATCTTTTTAATCATACACTGATGGCTTGAGTCAGTATGGAAGCTAGAGTCTGGCTTTTCCCTCTAATGTGAGCTGTGTAAAACCCTGCCTTCCGGTTACAAGGTGATTGTCCATCTTTTGAAAGTTGATATGCGAAATGCATTGGTTTTCTCAGATAAACGAAATCCCAATAAAATAACACAACTGATATAGGAGCAGTTTGAGTGAATGGCACAACAAAACCATAGGTCACTCCACTTGAAGCAGAGCTGTTTGGTTTTACCTTAAGCTCGGTATCACCTCGTAATTCAATTTCATAGCCATCGTCCTTCATCAGGGCAGAGAATGTAACTGAACTTATGTGAATTTTCTGAGCTGCAAAAGAGGAAAACCTTGTGATAGAAGGTGTGGTGCACAGCATTGTGAACCATCGCATCCACTTAGTATAATAAACTGCATGCATTTCATGGGACGAATGAAGTCAGGGCTCGGTGGTATGCTGGTTTGAATGGTGATGGGCTTTAATTGATTGCAGGTGTAAGGAATTGGATGGGGTGGGTGATTTGGATGGGGTGTAGGTCGGTGGGAAAGGGTAGGGATGTGAGTGAGTGGGTGGGACGGAGCCACCTGTGACCATTCTCTGCACCTGGTCTTTGAAGGTGACTGGAGGCTTGACAAAAAAAAACTGCTTGATACTGGAAATCAGGTCGGAGCCAAATCACCATTATGGGTAACACTTGGAATTGTAGAATTGTTATGGAACAGAAGGAGGACATGCAGCCCAAAGAAAAGAACAATATTAGTCCCATTCTCCTAATTTTACCCCCATAGCCCTGCAAATTATTTTCTCTCATTTGTCTTTCCAATACCCTCTGAAAGGCCCTGATTGATTCTCTTTCCACTACTTTATGATCTGTTCCAAGTTATAACTAGCAGTTGTATGAAGAAATTTTTCTGAACATCACCCAAAAGTCTTTGCCCAACTTTTAAATCATTGTCCCTGATCCTTCAATCATCCATGTGATCAAGATCCCTCCCCATTAGGAGCAAAATGCAATATTGTCATAATGACAATAGTTGTGACTTACGCAGACTGGTGGATTCCATGCGAGATGCAGTATTTACTGTATCTCCAAAAAGACAATAACGAGGCATCTTATATCCCACAACTCCAGCCACACAGGGACCTGGAATACACAGCGATACTCATGTCTCAATAGTTAATTTATTTTGCTCATTATATAGTCACAGATTATGAAAAATGTTACAAAAGTGAAAATCAAGAACATGCAGATGCTGGAAAATGCAGATCCATTACAAGCTTACAGATTCCCACAGTTCCTCCCACCCTGCCTCCTTTACAACTCCATATTTCCAGTTCCTCGGTTTTTGCTCCAATGATGAGACTTTCTACACAGGTGCCTCTGGGATGTCTTCTACCATAATTAACAGAGTACTTTTCCACATCTATTTCCTGCACCCCTGCCCTCATCGCCTTTCCTCCTGGACAGAACAAGAATGTTCCTCTGGTCCTCACCTTCCATCCCACCAACCTCTGCTTTCAATGGATCATGCTTCACAATTTCTGCCAGCTTCTGCAAGATTCCACCACCTGACACATCTTCCCCTCCCCTCCCATTTCACCATTTCAAAGGGACTGTTCCCTTCATGCCTTCCTGGTCCATTCTTTCCCATGCACTTTCCCATGCAACTCCAGCAGATGCAACACCTGTCCCTTTATCTCTTCCCTTCCCACCATTTAGGGACCCAAATACTACTTCTCAGTGAAGCAGCGATTTACTTGCACTTCTTCCAATATAGTGAACCATATTGGTATTCACAATGTATTCTCTGTTACATTAGAGAAACTAAAGTCAGATTGGGTAATTGCTTTGCAGAGTACCTACATTCGCTCCACAGGGGTGACCCTGAGCTTTCTGAGGCCTGTCACTTTAATTCTCCATCTCACATCCACTCTGTCAATGGTCTCCTGTGTTGAATAAGTAAGGGCCAATATAAGCTTGAGGAACAGCATCTTCTGTCTGGGCATGTTGCAACCATCCAGACTCAATATTGATTTTTACAGCATCAAGTAACTCACTTTCTCTGTCTGTATCAGAAATGGCCATATCCGACATTGGCTTAGCGTTTCCTCTCTCCTTTAGCATGGCCTGACTTGCTGGGCATGTCCTACAGTCCTGCATTTTGCAACTTTTTTATATACTTTTCTCATATTGTCATTCTCTATGTGTCCCATATGCCATCGATCAGATGACTTCTTTGACCTATCTCTATGGCAACCCTATCCTTACCCTATCAATGGTATTCCCTTTGTCCTGTTCATCCCTCCACCACCTTCTCTGTGACCTAAAACTAACTTATTTTCTCTCTTTTCAGTCCTGACAAAGGATTTTTGACTTGAAACATTAACTCTGTTTCTCTTTCCACAGATGCTGCTGGGTGTTTCCAGTATTTTATGTATTTTATTACATGAATGAAAGCTATTCTTGTATTTCTTTCTAGCTTCACGTTGATTTTAGCACATGATTGTCAGGACAGAAAAAGGTCACGTAACCCATAAAGTCCATGTCGGCTCCCTTGGGAATAATCCATACAGTCTTACTCCCTCAGTCTTTCCCCATAGCCCTGTAAAATATTTTCTCTCGTGACTATCCAACTTCCTTTGGAAAGCTCTGATTAATTTTGTTTTTTTAATCCTACAGACAGTGAGCTCCAGATCATAACAATCTGTCTGTAAAAATGTTCATCCTCACATCCCCCCGTGTTTTTTGCAATTCATTAAAATTTGTCTTCCTGACCATTAATTGACAGTGGCTTCAGTGTGTACCATCCACAAGTGCCCTGTAGTTACTCACCCATGCTACCCTGGGAAAATATTCTCTCATCATATTGAAGATATCCTTCCTCCAATAAAGCTCTGCTTTAGATTGTTCTTTGCTCTTTCATTACTAGCCAAAAACTAATGCTGATAAATGTTTCCCCAAATGTTCCCATCTGTATGCAGAAATCAAGTAAATACCAAAGATTGTACAAAATTGGTGTGCTGAGCAATGGGCCCCAAGGTAAAGATGCATCACAATCTCGACAACTGGTTTCTTGGCTATCAAATTTAACCACTCCAGTAGTTGGAATGATGGAATAGATTCTTAGATATGATCAACAGAGAAATGATTGGATAGAGTCAAAGGCACCTTCCAGAGGATTATTGTCAGATATGCAGACCTGTATGAATGCCAGCTCGCAGTTGCAGTCTTTCTGATGGCATGTGAGGAATTGGGACCTGTCGCACAGCTGCTACTAGATCTAAGGCCATCTTTGCAATCTCATCTGCATGTTTAGTCCCTTTTCGCTCAGGAAGGCCACTAACCACCATGTAAGCATCTCCAATGGTTTCCACCTTGAGCAAGAAGAAAATAAACAAATAAAATTTTTGTTAAAAAATAAATTGAATTGTTAGTTATAATGCTGCTAAGCATAAAATACATGGAATTACAGGATGTGAGCACCTAAGGAGCAAAAAATGTATTGTTTGCCTGAAATTCACATAACAGGCAAACAATTCATTTGTGTCCAGACAGCCTAATGTATTAGCTGTGGCTGAGTGGTAGCAATCTCATTTGAGTCAGAAGGCTGTTAGTAAAGGTTCCACTCATAGGACTTGAAAATGTAGTCCAGGCTGCCATGTTCAGTGTAATATTGAGGGAATATTGCACTGTCAGAGGTGCTGACCTTTGGGTAAGATATTACACTGTCTGCCCTACTGCTTCTCAGTTAAACTTAAAAGATACCAAGACATCAGCACAAGGAAGAGAAAGGAGAACAACAAGGTGTTGCCTCAACAGTAGCACTAACCAGTAGAAGATCTGAGGGAATATCCAAAGCTTGGACAGAAAAGCTTAATTTCCTTGATGTTAGATGTTAGGCCAGCACATCTCAATTCCCTCCCAGCACTTGTTCCTGTACCTTTATGAAGCTGGGAGTAGTTTATAATCAAATCTGTGAGTAGAGATATTCATGGTGTCTCATGAATGCCCCTGAAATAAAATTGTCTTTGATTTAACCTCAGACTAATGTTTTCCTTCTACTGGCATTAATGATTCTTATATTCGTTATCAACTCCTGAGGACTTTGTACCTTGTATACGTCGTATGACTCGATCCTTGTATCAAAGCACATGTACAGGTTGTTCAACATCTGTACTACCTGCAGAGGTGTACACGAAGCAGCAATGGTGGTGAATCCTACAATGTCCGAGAAATAAATTGTCACCTGCCAATAATTTAAAAAAAAAATTTTTATGGATTTAAATTCAGAAGTTTATATTGTTCCCCAGTTCTACTTTAGAAATAACTATGAAGTGTCTTGATTTCAGCCTAAACATCAGCAATACATCTTCCTGCATTAACACAATTAGGATTCTCTGTGATGTGGAAAGCGTAAGGGACCAGTTTCCTGCATCATGCAACACCCAGACTAAATGCTTTTTAAATCTTAAACCAGCAGCTTTAAGTTACATTGTGTAATACCAGTATTCTGACATCTAATATGGAACATGTATTGGTGTCAGGCATTCAGATGATATGCCCTGCCCACTGGAGTTGGTAGAGTATGATCCAAGCCTCCATGCTGGAAACATTGACCTGGCAGCAACACTGACATTATTAACTATCCTGCTGATGGATTTGGAGGAATTTGCAGAGGCAGCATTGGTAGTACAGGCAGTCCCTGGGTTATATAAGATTCCTTTCCTGAGAAATGTTCGTAAGCTGATTTCTCTGCTAGTCAGAAAAGTCCATATTCTATGGTTATCAATATCATATTGCTGTACATACACTTGCTATAATTCTTTCATTTCATTGAATAATCGCCCTAACACTACCCATAATTAAACTAATGGAATATATGCTGATTCCAGTAATTAATGAATACCATGAAACATTATTATTACTAGCATGAATATTTTTGAAAAAATAAATGGGAGAATGTATGGGTAAAGTCAGATTTCCACAAGTAAGGTCATTTCTAACTCAGGGAGCCTTTATACTTCTCCAGTGCTTTGAGATGCCTTCTGTGGGTGATATATGACTGCAAAGCATACAGGAGGTCAGGGATTACTGCTGCTTAATAGACCAGGAGCGTGACATTGGGTTTGAGGTCTTAGTTGTTGAACATTCTTTTTTCCAGTTGGCTGGGATTGAGAAAAGCCATGTACAGGGCTGCTTTCTACATTTTTCTTAGATTTGTCACGTAGTAAAGATTGTGTCCATTGTACCTCTTCATGGATGGAATCTGCAATAGTATCTCTGAAAGGAACTCTTTGGTCACTGGGAGGAGATAGCTGAGGAAGATCCTTGTAATGACACTCTTCATGGCAGACAGCAGGGAGATCCCTCAGTAATTATTGCAATAGGCTTGGCCTCTTAAAGATGGTCATGATTTCAGCATCTCATGAATGAAGGAGCTGGAAGTCATGAATCAGCATCATTAGTACTTCTCCATATTTTTAGTCCTGCAGCTGGGATATTGAAAGCTCCAGGGGCCTCACTGTTTCTCAGCTATTGGATAGCCTTTTTAACTCCTTGTAAAACTGGGGTAGCTCCAAGATTGTTGTGGATGCTATACTCTGAGGTAGAATCAAGACTTTGTAACATAATAGACGAAGTCTCAAGTGAGAAAATCTTCAAAGTGCTTCTCCACTGGGCACTGACTGCCTTGATGAGTGTACCTCTGTTAAAATTCAACATAAGCTGCACCACACAGATACCTCAGTGAAGTGGAATACCACAATGGGACTGCAACAATTTCCTTTGACTACAAGAAATAGAAACAGGGGTGGGCCATTTGTCCCTCAGGCCTCCTCATGTCTGAATCTTTTATTTTGTTGTCACTTTCCTATGCTAAGACCATATTCCTTGATTCCCTTAAACTAATCTCCAGTCAGTATTGCCTCAAGTATTGTCTGTAGGAAAGGGCTTAGGATCTGAGGTTATGTAAAAATAATAACATAGACTTAAGTTTCAATTCCAAGAAGACATGTATGTCTTTTTTTTTACAGTACCTGCTAGCTGTTACAGCAATATTTTGTGTATTATTACAGAAACATTGGGAAAACACCTGGTATACTGTGCCGAACATGAGAGACTCCATGTTCCACTTGAGCTACTCTATGCCCCACCTGCATATCTCATAAACTGTGATCATAGCACTTTAGTTTTTACAGATACAAAACAAAATGGGAGACATCTACACACCAACCACACATAAAAATGACCTAATAATCTGTTGTTACATTTCCTACATTACTGCAGAACTCCACATCTTCATTTTCAATAAAGCATTTTTCGATGACCTAAGTCTGCAAAGAGTTCCATTTAAATACAAGTCTTTCTTTTCCTTCTGTTGATCTACATCAAGGTAGCTGTTAATTTATCATTCTATACTCAACTTATTTCTATCTTATGATAATTGTTAATTAGATAATTATTTGTAATTATTTTGCAAGAATGGTGCCTATGAGTTGCTTTCAGATGCAAATAAACACGCTTGCTTGGATACACCTGACAGCAATTTACTGCCCTGAAAAGAGGATTGGGCCTGCAATTAGAAACAGCTCCCCTGTTCAACTGTACAAAGCATGCATTCTTCAAAACTAAACTTGTTTGAGGTAGTAATCCAGAATCCAGAATCTAATTGATCACATGGATTATGTTGTACTCTGCAGTCTCTGGGGGAGAATTTTAAAAAAAACCTGATTTTAAGGAAATTAGAAATGTCAAATCTTCTTAGAAATTCAGTAAAGATTTATAATGCTAGGCCGAAATGTAATCTCAGTAACTGTTAGTTTGGCTTAAGTTTTTGGACATTATCTGGACGTCACTAATTACAACAGGTTGAGACCCTCATGTTCAATCAAAACCATTTTATAAGCAGGTAGAATGAATTCTGAAACATGGCATCCATAGGATGTGTCAAGATTTTGGAAGCAAAGTCATTTAAGATTCAAAGGTCAAGATGCAAAGGTCGGATTCCATTTCTACCTATTTTCCCAACTACTGGTTTAGCCAATTGCCAAAATGCAATTAATTTCTCTGGGTGTAACTGTCAGATTGCAAATTTTAAGAACCTGTCAGGGAGAAAATTCGTACTTCTTTCTCACTAAACACAATTGTTTGAAATTTAGAGATACAGTACTGCTTTATCAGCAAATAGACCTAAAAGTTGTTTGTTTCTGGAGAGGAATATGACCATTTTCAGGCTAAACTGTGACAATCCACAACTCAACTCAACTAGTCATGATTCACCTCTGAATGTTTGAGGTGACCTCTGCGACAATCACCCAAGAAATTAGCTCCCTTTGTTCCAGGGAATGCCTGCTGTGAGTCCCTTGTGGTACAACCATGCTTTTGTAGCACTGCTGCCTTTACTATAGTATTACTTAAAGATGCTCTGACACTAGGAACATAACTCTCGTCGATCCACTTCTGTTTTTTCTTAATACTGTCTCCTTTGAATCCTGTTAACTCCTCTCTCATACTATGGTAACTATCATCCCTTCCCCACAAGCTCCCAATGCTAGTCCCAGCCTTGATCTCAAGACTCGGGTATCGATTTCACAACCCCCTCCAAGGCCCTGATTTCTGGGCATCCACCCTAGCTTCATTCTCTGTCCTCCAATACAAAGGCCCTAATCGCCAGAAGACACACCAACACAAAGTTTCCAATCTCCACTCACCCCTCATGACCCCAGTTGGGCCTCTTCAGCCTACTCCCTGACATGTCTAGGCTCAGCATCCATCAGTCGTGGTTTCCTTCACATGCTATACAGCACACAATGTACGTAGTGAACAGTAAGTAATATCCGAGTCCTTGACCATGGACATAACTGAATTTTGCAGGAGTAGGTCAAGATCAAAATGGTTGTTGACATGATGCACAATGCTCTTTGGTGTGCTTTTAATGTTGTAGATCAATTTCTCTTCATGTACTATGCACTTTCTCCAATCCTTTGCCTTTAATCTAAGCAGGTGTTGGAAGTTGAAAGGCTGATTCAATCTGAAGCTGAAGAAAGAAATCTCACTGGGTCCAGACCTCTGACACCATGTTGTTTGGAGCCACTCAGCAGCGGAATCATGACCTGGTGGAGCGGCAGAAGGGGAAGAGCACAGGAACTCAGGACTCTCCACCACCCATGCTGTGGCCAAGTCTGTACCCAAACAGACTGCATGGCGCCTGGGCCTGACTCCAGATTTAGTCACATTTAAAACAAAGCCTGAGCCTGGTAATGGACAGTCACCACCACTCCTTACCTTACATTCAGAGGTGTGGGCAAACCTGGGGCTCAGGGTTTCTCTCTCTCTGCCCCACAGGACATTACTTTTCTTAATTTCAATAGATATTTTATTCATTAAAATTTTAAAAGTGAATAATGCAGAACATTCATCAACATTTTCATCAAGTCATATTACTCCTCTAATTAATATTAACATGTTATCAATTTTCACTATATACATCATTTTAACAAATAGCTCTTGAATTTTAACACCGATTCCAGCAATTTAGTGAGCAATGGCAGGAAGGGCCATTGAGCCTTTGCAGTAACTGCATCCAGCTTCAGCATGCCGTCAGTACCTTAGAGAGGCCACTTTGCAGCACTGGATGTGGACAACACCTTGCTCTGGAAGACCAGCCAGCTTTGGGCATCTTCTTCCCACCCTCCCTGTCCACTCTCCCTTCCTGTCTTTGCTTCTTCCTCCTCCACGCTTAGTTCCCTTCCATCCTCTCCCCCTCCCCTTCCTCTCCTCCCAATCCTACCCTCCTCCTCTCCCTCTTCCCCTCCCCAACCCCCCGCCCTCTCGTTGATGGTTTCCAGGAGGAGTCGATATTTGTCTTAGTGTGTTTGCCTCAGCACAGCCCACACAGCTCTTCTGCAGCTGTTCTAGACCAGACTCAACAATTACACCTGGATCTCTTCCCAGACCTTCCTTGCAAAGCATATCTATAAGAGATGGGCTTCATTTCAATTCCATTGCATCCCTCGGGAAGGTGGCGTGAGGTGCGGCCAATATACCTGGGCAAAAAGGTCATCGAGTAAAAGGACAAGACTGTTGTTCTCCGCAGATGTACCTGACCTGCTGAATATTTTTACCATTCTCTGGATTGACGGTAGAATTGGCGCTCTGCTCTAGGGCGTGTAATATTAAGCTTCCCTCCCAGTTTTGAAGGGAGGTTCTGTCTGATCAGATGTATTTTCCTGTGAGGAAACTTACAAATTACCGACTGAACGTTGACCTCAAGTTCAAACCCAGAGTGTCTGCAGTGACTGAACCGTTTGACGGAGAGTCGCGAAGCAAACACCCAGAGCAATGTTACCTGTTCATAGCTCTCACCCAGAGCAAACACCCAGAGCAATGTTACCTGTTCATAGCTCTCACCCAGAGCAAACACCCAGAGCAATGTTACCTGTTCATAGCTCTCCGCTTCCACGTGCTTGTGCTTCCTCAGCTGTTTCGCCACCGATTTGGGTAACATCTGGTGGAGGAGGTCCTCCGCCAAGCGACGCTGCCGGTTCAAGTCCTCCGTGCGCTCCCTCAGGCTGCGCGCATAGTTTTGGATCCATTCTGTCATCTGTTGAAAGGACACGAACACTATTGGGTAAATGAGACAGGCTGCGACCAACAGGGTGATTCTGAAACTCAGGGCAGACAGAATATCTCTGGACTTCCTTCTCATTGAATAGTTGGCCATGTGAAGCAGGCATTCTTGAACAATGTTGATTTGATGAATTATGCCAATTATCACATCCCTGTCAGCAGTTTGAAAAACAAGGTAACTGGGATTGAAGAGACAAACTCCTTCATACTGAGTAAAATATAGCGAGAGATTCATGTTCTTAGTGCAACATTCCTGCATGTTTTCTGAAATAAGCAGGCCATGATTCAGGGTGGTTGCTGCCTGCTGCCATTTGATCTGGGGGTCATCCTGTTGGAAGGACAGCATAAACTGCGACCTCTGGAACAAGAAGATTGCCTCCTTGGCTCGAAGTGTCAACCTGAAGGATAGCACATCTGCCCAGTCCTGGTTAGTCCTGGCCCGGCTCATCTCTCTCTCTGGCTCGCCCAGGATACTCAGTAGATGGTAGATAATGGACGAGATTAGGTTGTCTACCTCACCTCCATCAGTCGTCCCGTTTGCACCGAGACTTTGTGTGATTTCATCTACAAACTGACGGCAGGTGAATTCTCCCTCTGAACAGGCGTGTTGGTTGCTCTGACTGCCTAGTTCCAGCTCAGTGCAGATAACTTCGATCAGTTTCAGCACTTGAACCGAGTGAGTGATGTTCACGGTGGTGACCGATGAATTGTTCTGATCCCACCTGACCGAGCCGCGTTCTTTTTGGAGGCGGTTGATGAATTGAATGAAAAACGTGTTTCTACAGGAGACCAGAGCCTGGAGCGCATTTTCCGTCTCTCTCCAGGCCTCCAGGCCGCTGTTCAGGTCAAGGGAGATTGACCCCATCAAAGCGGCCAAGGACAGGAGGCAGGCGGCTCCGATCCGGCGAACCGTGCGACTTCCTCCACCTGTCGGAGGAGCTCCACACCTGGAATACAACGAACAAGGTTACCGATTGCTGACAACAGACTGCAGATGCTCGAACCTGGAGCAAAAAACAACCTGCTGAGCTCCTTTATCAACTGCTGCCTTTGTGCGGAGCCCTCGCTGCTGCAGGCGCGCCCAACCACATCTGGATCTTTAGGGGATGGTGCGCTACATCCGTAACTGGTTAAAGATAAAAAAAATCTTAAAAGTGTTGGAAATCAGGTGCAGTGATATGGTTTTAAAGGTGCTGAAGGGCCCTTCCACAGTCGATCTGCTCCAGAAACCCTGGCACATACCTATTTCGAATCGGGTCAAGGTATCTCCCTATTTACTGAACTTCTTTGCCTGTGTCCACCTCGATCTGAACTCCAACCCCCGAGGTCGTGTCCCCTTCACCCCTTGTGCCGTGTGCGTCTGTCACATGCGATCACGTTGCTGTCGCAGTACATGTGCAGTGCCAAGCGGCTGCACAGGGAGTAGATCCTTTCGTAATGAGCAGGCAATAGATGGAGTTTATATGGCGAAATATTAAACTATTAATTTTAGAAGGAATAACATAAACATTTTTAAACAAAGACGGAAACCTAGTTAAGTCATTTGAAAAAAACCGCTCCCCTTCTTACAGCATCTTCCCAAAGCAATCGCAGCAGATACAACTGTCCTTTATCCTCTTCCCTTCCTACCATCCATGGATCCAAACGGTACTTCGAGGTGAAGCAGTGATTCAGTTCCACTTCCGTACTCGTACACTGCATTCGGTGCCTACACTTCTCAGTACTGGAGGAAATGCAGATTAGCTGATCACTTTGCGGAGAACTAGCGTTAAATCCTCAAGGACGATTCCGAGCTTCCCGTTGCCTGCCACTTTAATTCTCCACTCCACTCCCACTCTGACCTACACACCTGTGGCCTCCTGCACTCCTAACTGAAGGTCAACGTAAGCCTGAGGACCACCAATTCATTTACCATCTGGGCACATTACAGTCTCTGGATATTATCAAATCCTGTAGCTTCAGGTAACTCGCCTCCTCGCTCTCTACTTGTTTCAGAATTTGCCAAGTCTGCACTATTTCATCCATCTGTAATATTGCCCGAGTTTTTATCTTTCCATTATCATAGCCTGACCTGCTTAGCAGTTCCTACAGTTCTACATTTGGTAGCTTTTATATTCCCCTTTTTTGCATTTTCCTAATTACCCTGACAGATTTTAAGTTTCTTTGTCATGTTCTCTCTCTCTAACTGTCCTCGTTAATCAATCAAGCAGATCACCCCATCAACAACTTATCCTCATCACAACCCTGACTTCAACCTGTCAGAGATATTTCCTTTCTCCTATCCACTCCTCTCCCATCCTCTTTGCAATTTAAGACTAACTTGTTTTCTTCCAGTCTGCGACTTGAAACATTAACTCGGTTTCTCTTTTCATGGGCGCTGTCTGATCTGCTGGGTGTTTCCAACAGTTTTTATTTCAGACTTCCAGCATGTAGTTTTCTTTCTGAGTTTAGGGAGATTCCATTCATGTAAGGTATAGCCAGTTATTAGGTAGTTTTAACAAACAATTTGGAATGCAGATTATACTCTGCCTTTATCGCAAGGGAGCTGGAGTACAAGCGTATGGAAATCTTGCTTTGATTGCAAAGGTCTGTGTACCTAATGAATCATGTGCTTGTCTTGAAAACGGTGCATCTTAAATTTATTGGACCATCCTTGGCTTAATGGTATTGTCATATGAGGAGCAATTGACCATTCTCATCAAGGTTTAAAGAAATGTTGGATAATCTTATTGTAATAAGATTCTGAGAGAGCATGATAGAGCAGATGTATTGAAGCTATTTCCTCTGGCCACCGAGTGTGAGCCAAGGAAGGGGAATCTCAACATAGATGGTCAGCCATTTAGAATCATGAGAGACAGAATTTTTCTTGCTCATGGGTTGTGAATCTTAGGAAATCTTTGACCGGGTAATGTACATGCTGCACGGGTGAGAACTATGCGTTTTTGGACATTAAATGGATCTGGGGATATGAGGATAAGTCGGGAAGAGTTTAGGCAGAGGATCAACCATAGTCTTGCTGAATAGTGGAGCAGCTTTGAGGAGTTCATTCTTGCTTTTGTTTCTTATGTTCTGTTCTCATGTTCCCAGAGTGGCTCTGTATCATTCTGATGGTCTGGTTTTATGAATTTTTTTCTGAATTATTGTGCCTTCACGACCCGGTTAGGATTTGATTTTGTGCGACAATGCGCAAAGGTCATGTCCAGTCCCAATCCATTTTTTCCTCTCTTGTCGACCTGAGACGGGGATGTGAAACTGTCTGCCATCTCCCTGTCAGTGGTTATACACCGTTTCACGCAGTCATTATCTACTGTGCCTCCCATCTCCCTACAGATGCATGTGATCGAAGGTCATTTTAAATTAATACAACTATATCTCTTTGTAAAACGCTGGTTTGTGATTTGGATTAAGGCTTCAGTGGGGGAGAGAGACCCGCTGTGTGCATTTATTTCGGTTCTTGTACGTTTCATTTACGAGAGAAGTGAAACTCACTGGATAGCGAGGATTCTACATTCGTTCATTTTACAACCGTGAAAATAAAATTGAACTGTAAAGGATAATTTTGTTTATTTTTCCCAGTTCTGGGAAAGTTAATAAACTCCACACCCACACGATCATCACATTTATGGCGCTCGGGTCTGCTTTTATATCGTGAAAGGGTAATAATTCTCTGCGAAATACTAAAGCCCAATCGGTCCTGAATCCCTACCCACCGCCTCTGTCGCTACTTCTCGTTTCTTTATTATTTCTGATAATTATTGGCAACCTTCGTTTTAAACTCGTAGAAACACATATTTTAAATTGTGCCATTATGTATCCAGTTTTCATTTTAGCTGAGCGCAATTTCGACTCTGTTTATTCCGTTATTGAACGGAATATGTGCAGATGAAACGGCACATTGTACTCGACAGTAACTCCGGTACCCCAGTCCGTTTGGTGCCCGTCTCTGAACTGTAGTCAGATTTGACACCGATTCCGATCGTGTTTTGGAAGCCGGAGTCACTCCCGATATCTTCCCGATGCTCCCAATTAATACAAAACCAATTTCGACGTATAGGTAGGATTTTGGTATCACAGTGGAATGATCCCTGTATAATTTGTAATTTTTTCTGTTAATCAATTCAGACCTCGGACTTTGCTGTTTAGTTAGAACTCAAAATAGACCTAAAATACTGCTGGAAATCTGAAGCAAGAGCAGACAATGCTGAAAATATTCGCCGGGTCAGACAGCATCGTGCAGAGAGAAACGAGTTAATGTATCGAGTCACCGGAGCTGCTGAGAATTCCCAGCATTTCTGGTGTGATACACACCGCGAACGTGCTCCGGTACCGGACTGGCATCCTGCCTTGGAACTGTTTACCTGTTGGTGTCACAGAGCGAGTCCGATGCCGAATCCTCACACGTCGGCTCTCCCTGTCCTTGCCCGTGTTTTAAGTTTCGATCGTGGATTGTGCTGAACTTTCGTTTAGCCCAGGGCTGCGCTCCCGAGGAGAAACCACCCTTTTTCAGCCCGCCGGCTGCAGACATCAGCAAAGCACAGGCAAGGAGAACTAAATTGTGAGGAGGTTTATTCGAGCACAAAATACGCCTCAGCTCGTCCGGTTCCCGCTGAGTTCTGCCGTTTCCCGGGAAGCAAATGCGAAAATGTTAGGGATGAGGATCTGCGGTCGACCACAAACATCCTGATGTGGAGACGGTGTGGAGAGGCATCCAGGAGCTCCGGAGAGACCAGGGTTAAACGAGGTGGACCAGGGAAGAGGATGTCACAGTGAGGGTGGACGGATCATCGGGAAAGAGATGTAAGGACCTTTATTCTGCAGCCTCTAGTACTGACAGTTCCCACACCCAGCCCTCCCCTTCCACACTTCCCCCACCTCCAAGCCCAGCCTCACAACCATTTACTCAGATCACCGAACCCTGTCTCACCCCCGTCCCCACCACCTCCAGCCTCCTCGTGGCTCTGTCCCAGCGTCAGAACACCTCATGTGACGTGAACCAATCTTTGGCCAAACCCGGTTTAACATATTTTTAATCATTTACCTTTCGCTTTGGTGGGATTACAGTATGTAAATTATACCAGGTCCAATAGCCAGCTCCCTCTTACACAGGATTATTTTCATTCATTCATAGGAAGATGACATTGCTGTTGATGCCAAAAAATATTGGCTATTTCTAATTGTCCTTGGAAAAGTGATGGTGGTCAGCCTTCTTTTCTCTACAGTCGGGTGCAGATACTCACAAAGTGATGCTGGGTAGGAATTCCAGGGTTTCGCACCAGTCACAGTGAATGAATGGTGATATATTTCCTAGTCAGGAATGTGTGCAACTTGGAGTGAGTATTGGAGGTGGTGGGATACCCATTGCCTGCTGTCTTTGGCCGTCTAGGTAGAATTGACAGGTTTGGAAGGTATTTTTGATGAAACTTTGGCATCTTGTAGATGACATGCACTGCAGAGAGAGTACACCAATGGTGAAGTAATTGAATGTTTGGGTTGGTAGATGAGGTGTTAGTCGGATCGGCTGTTTTGTTCTGAATATGTCTCTGTTTAATCCCATGTCTGCTAATCCAGTCTAATTTCATTACGAATCATCTTTGTTTCTTGTTTTATCAGCTATGTAAAAAAGGAAGTTATCTCACAGCATAAATCCTGACATTTGCTTACTCCCTATGAAGTGGATTTCTTTTTGGCTAACAATTTTTCTCTCTTGATTTTCATCTTCTGTCTCTCTTTAATGCCCAAATTAACATTGGTTGTCTCTCACCTTGTTTGTCTTGCATCTGTGAAATGTATATGATGTACGTGAGAAGTGCAGAGGTAACAAAAGCATATGCCCAATCTGAAAATGGTCCACAATCTTTAAATTCCTCATGCAAATAAATGTTGCTCATTGACAGTGGCCCACACCTTGTTATATCTCAGTAATAACTTGCCTCTGCACAGGTTATTACCCAGATATAACAAATTATGTATCATTTGTGCCCCAATTTACTGAGAATGGAAGTTGGTAATTGTTCAAGAAAGGATGCCAAGCACCTGGGACCTGAGTGAACAGGACAATCAACTGCATATTTCCCCAACCTGTCAAATTCAAGGATTGATAAATATTCAGCGCAACAACTGAGGGGATGATTTCAATGCCAATTCGGGTACAGGAGAAGAAGCAAAATCAAGGAGCGAGGATTTGATTATGAGATAAAACCATTAAAACAAATGAAAGTAAAACAAAATCAATTTCAGATTTTTGAAATATCCAGCAATTAAAACCTGAAAGATTGAAATCCCAAGTAACATTCATTAAAACTTGCTCCCAGGTATATTAGAAGTAATTAAGTCCTAGCATATTGTTGAATAAATTTCTGACAGCATATCAGAATCTAATTAAATACGTACAGGTATTTAATAGCTGCAAAATAACGAACAAACACCAAAATGGCACCAAGAAAGTAGCTGAGATTCTCAGGTAACTTGGAACATTGTCAGAATTCTAAAGACTGCAAAGAAACATTCCACATCTGCTCAAGTTGCTGAATGACTGGTGAAACCATCTGATTGCTGTTGTAATGTGGAATCTTTGAACATCCAACAGAAAGGAATAAGAACTCCATCTATTAATGAATCATCCTTGCACTACAAGTGAGGTTGCCTGTTTTGTAGTATATTTCTCAAACAGGTGGTGTTATTTTCTTTAAATAAATTTGTTTTTTAAATTACTATAGCAAAATAATGAAAGGACAAGCAAAGGATAAGGGAAAGAACAAAATCCTGCATTTTCTCACAAATTTCAGCCCCAGAATAAAATTATGTATTTGCCTTGTGCTTTCTCTCCCACAGAAACAAATCCAACACAAACTGAGCTGTTCCAATTATTTTAGTGTGGAATGGTAAATAATGTTTAAAATTCAAGCAATTTTATGAGTGCTAAGAGCTGATTATCAGAAAACAATTACTTTACACAATAGTATAAACGCTTGTTATGGAACTAAAAGCATCTCAGGTACAGCATCAGAATATAGGCAGCAGTGTTTTGAACAAGTTCAATTTCAAGATGCAAGAGCAATCAGGAGACCATCCACCGCCATTCTGATTGTTGTGCTAATTGGGAGCAGCGGTTTGAAATACCAATCCATCCTGGTAATGTGCCCAGTGTTCGACAGTTGGTGGAAGAAGGGGCTACTTTTTTACTTAAAACAATGAGGAAAAAGCTGTGAACACAGGAGTTATAATACAAAAGCAAAAATGCTGTGGATACTGGAAATCTGAAATAAAAACTAAAATTGGTAGAAGCAATCAACAAGTCAGCCAGCATCAGTGATGGGAGAAACAGAGTTAACACTTCAGGTCATAAATTGTGAGAAAAATTACAGATAAACACGCTTTAATGTATAAAGTGTGGTGTTGGTGGTCATTGTGGTGGGGTGGAAGAACGAAAGGAAATGTCTGTGTTACATTGACTGATTAAATGCAAAGGGGATAATGCAAAGGAAGGCAATAATTGAACAAATTATTCAATTATTGAAGGAAACTAAAGACGTTTCTAGAGGAGGTGTCTATGATTTATGACATTACCACTTCTCTCCCCCTTGCATACTGTCAACCCTATCACAGACCTTTCCCTTAGATCTCTCTTCCCTATTTCTCTGGCTAAACCTAAAACAGGTTTAGCTCTGATTTTTCCCAGTTCTGACAAAAGGTTTATTCTGTTACTCTCCCCACAGCTGTTGCTTGACCTGTTGAATACTTCCAAAATTTTCTATTTCAATTTGGCAGGATTGATCCTTTTGTAGAGTATGTAAGAAAATTTATCATATCACATGTAGATTCTGTACTGAATTTATACTTTTGGAGGTTGAAGCTACAAAGTGCACTAAACCTTCTCCATTTAAATCATTCTATACTATGTGATTCTGTTCCATTATTCTCGACCTGTTTGCTCCTCACTACAATTGAATATTCATATTGCTCTGCAGTTGGAGATCAGCTTGTTTGTTCAAACAACGTGGCATTTTATTATCAATCCTTTTGATGTTTGGCGGTGAAGAGCTTCAGTAACAGGCAAACCAGCTGAGACCTCCTCATATTCTAAACTAAGCAATGTTCTGCAGCATAGTGAGCACTTATGAGAGTATCCCTAGTAATAGTCCCTTGCCCAATTATTTCATTTGCGCACTTGGGCAGCACCTGAACACCAATCTAAGCAGCGCCGATGTCACTTATGCAGTTGACAATCTTATTGTAAATTGTACAATCTCAGTTGGACTCCTGGAGGAATATTGTGCCCTCATTTTGGGCCCTGAATGTAGGAAGGATGTAAAGGCAAAGACATAGATTGGCTGGGGTACTGCCAGCGATAATGAATTACAATGAAGAGAAGTTTGTGAGACTCGGGTTCAGGATGACCTGCAGCTGAAGTATGAAGGAAGCAGCGAGAAGATATTTCCACCAATTGGTGAACTGGGAACGAGAGACCAAAAATTGAAGATAACAGAAAGGATCCTACGTCACTGGCTAAGAATAAGAACAACTTATATGGGTGGCTTATATGAATTGATGGACGCAATGGACCATTGCTCCACTAGAATATTCAGTAGGGGTGGAATAGATTCCCCAAGTACCAGCTTTAATGGATTGGCAAACCATGTACAACCCTCTCCCCCCTCCCAGGAACACGCTGAGGGTGATGGTGAACAGTGACACGGACACTGTATTTGTGGGTGATCCACGATGCTGACGGGGAACCCCATCAATTGTGCTAAATTCTGCCAAAGTTCTCCTTCCTGGAGTTGTATTTTATGGTACAACACCCGGTAACTAGTCCGCACTTAGCACAAACCAGCCTTTGGAGCTCGTGCGATTTGTTACCTGAATTATATGGAAAATGGAGAGGATAAAACTGCGTGGCTGAAATCTGAATTGTGGAGGGTCGATCGTCGGTCATTGATATTTATCCTGGGACGAGCGAGCGTGAGTCCAGGTACTTGTGAGTGATGGACTGCAGACTCGCCAATGTCGTTCACCTTCTCCGGAGGCGTTTTATGGAGCAAGCCTGCGCCCTGGCGACCCAACAAGCTTTGCCCGCAGTCAATTTCTTCTCCTCCTTCACTCCGGTCCCAGCAACACGCAGTTATTAGAAACGCATTCTTGTGTAAAACAATAATTCAATCTTTTGAGTATGCCTCGTGTTCCCGTGGCTCACGTGTCAACACTGCACGCTTTACTCTCATTTCCAATATGCTTAACTTTTTTTTTGAAGTTATGTAGAGATGGGAAAGAGACAAAAGATGATAATTTAATCATCTTCAGATAATCTTGCCGTTTTCGTTGTTATTAGCTTTATCTCTTTCCTAAAGATTTGCGGCTTGCTTTATGTTTTATGAGCAAAGTACATAAGAAACAGGAGCAGGTCATTTGGCACATGGAGTCTGCTCAGCCATTCAGCAAGATCATGGACGATCTCCTACCATTTTCCTCTCCTTTCCCCATTTACTTTGATATGTTTCTGGATATTAGAGGAATCAATCTCTTTTTTAATGCAATCAATGATTGAGCTTCTACAGCCCTCTTAGATAGAGAATTGGAAAGATTCACCACCAACCCGATATGAAACCCTTGCTCCTGGTCAGTATCTGATTATAATGAAACATCCCCTTGTTTGAACCAATCAATCAGTATCAGGTCCCTTCCTAAGGTCATTTGTACTCAACAGGCCTAACATAGAACACCACAGCACAGTACAGGTTCTTCAGCCCACAATGTTGTGCTGACATTTTATCCCACTCTAAGATCTATCTAACCCTTCCCTCCCACATAGCCCCCTATTTTTAAATCATATGTCAATCTAAGAGTCTCTTAAATGTCCCTAATGTATCTGCCCCCACAACCTCTGCCGGCAATGTATTCCACACACCCACCACTCTGTGTAAAAAACTTACCCCTGACATCCCCCCAATACCTTCCTCCAATCACCTTAAAATTATGTCCCCTTGTGTTAGCCTATTATTGGTTTCCAGATTTCCTCTACTGACAATTTATTTACATAAACCTATCACTTTCCCCTACATTCCTGCAGGGGTTAATTGCTTTATGTCTTTAAAAGAACATTCCAGTAGCCTGTTACATCATATATTACCGGCTGCCTCCACAGCCCAAGCACCATAAAAATATAACCCTACAATATCTCCTTTTGCTACTTGGTATGTGCCACTAAACAGGACTCTCCTGTTCCTATGCTGGTGATCAAGCACACCGTTTGGAGAAACCCAGGCATATCTTGAACTCATATTGCTCCTAAGAACATTGAAGAGTTCTTCTTAATACTCTCCATGAACCCTTTAACTGCCTAGTCATTATTTTTAGTCAAGATTTTCACTCAATGCCTGATTTCTGCAAGATTCTGCATGGACAAGTCAGCCTGGGCAATCTTTATACAATACTACTGCATAATCTTAGCAGTCTGTGTCATTGGCACTGCAGAGCTCAAACTGATTCTGTAACTCCAATATCCTTCCATCCTGGTGTGATATCTTGTCAACCTGAGCAAGGGTAACTTTATAATCTCACTCCACACAACAGCCCTATCTGGTTTCCACTTTTTTTCTTTAATCTGTTCCCCAATCAATGTCATTACACCTTGTAAAAATACTCCTGGACATCTATTAATTTCTTCCTCCCTGACCTCACCAGCAAAATATTAATTCTCAGAGCTTTCTTACCCCTATTCCTTCCAAAATACATTTTTTGTTTCATTTTTTTTACTTGCCCCTTTATTTTTTTCTGCAACTTGAACCATGTTTGGTGAGCTTATACCAATTGTATAGAACCCAGTAAAAAACGTAGTGCTTTGGATACTTCAGCACTTCTTTTGTTCTCACTGTCTCATGGTTCTGCTTGTTTCAAGTGCCTTACATCATTAGATTTAATATAGTTCTATCCCAGGCTATCTGTACAGCCAAACACAACACCATTCTCACAGTATAAATTAAAGTTTAAGTGTGCAAGTTGTAAACTTAATTCTGTTTCAGTGTATTCTTTGTAGTCAACATTATTTATGACAACTGACCAGCTATAAACAAAATCCAGGCAAAGTTCCAGTGGCAAAAATTGACAAAGTTTTTTTTCAGTGCTCTTTTTCAGACATTTTTCCCAGTGGGTAATCATTGCAAAGCATTACCTTTCCTTTGCCTTCAACTGTCTCATTGCAAACTCTCTAGCTCTTTTAACTAATTTCTTAAAAGTAGCCATATATTTTGCAAATTTAATTGCTTCAAAATCAGTTTTTTAATAGGATTTGTGCCTTGATAGCTTAAACTGTTATTTCTCTTGTGCTACTTTAACCATTGCAGAATATACTGTCATCAAATAATTGTACATGTCTGAGACCTGTTCTTCAATGCAGAATAAGGGGACATGCCCCTGTCTCAGGTGAATATTTCTAAAACTTTCCCACTCTGAGATTAAATTGACCAGTCTGTAATTTCTGAGCTAATTAACATTTATTACTCCCTAATCCTCTGGCACCACCCCTGTACTCAAAAAGCGCTGAAAGATTATGGTTTTCCTCAAGATTTGCTTCCATGCTTCTTTCAAAATCCTAAAATACATTCCACCCAGTCCTGGTGACTTAGCTATTTTAAGATCAGCCAATTTTCTAAGGCTTCAATGCTGTCAATTTTCAACATATTTGGTGTCTTACCTGTCCCCTCCTTCACCATTAATTTGGAAGTACCCACTTCTCCTGTGAACTCAAATGCAAATTACTCCTTAAAATGGTGCCCTCAGCATCCATGTGCAAGTTCCTATTTTTGTCCTTGATAAGCTCCCACTCCTCCATGTACCAATCTTTTACAACTCACATGGCAATAGAACACTTTCAGATTTCCATTTAACTTGGCACTTAATCTTTTCTCATACAATCTTCTTGCTTCTCTTATTTTACTTTCCACTTCCCCTCTGATTCTTTTGTAAGTAGCCTGGTTCTTGCTGGTATTTAGAACACGATACATCATAAGTAGCCTTTATTTCTCTTTCAGCATTCAGAGACCTCTGAATTTGTTTGTTCTTCCTTTGCCCCTCATGGGAATGTGTCTCAACTCTACCTAAACTATCCCTTCCTTAGAGACAGCCCATTGTTCTGTTAGTTTTGACAGTTAACTTTTGGCTCCAGTTTACTTGGGCCAAATCTATTTTTGTCTCTTTGAAATTGACCTTCCACCAATTAATTATTTTCACTTCAAATTGTTCCTTCTCTTTTCTATAGCTAATGTAACCTAATAAAAGATGAACAAGGGCAATTGGAGGGAGAAATGAAACAAAGGAACATGTTGGAACTGCAGTTATCTGCAAACATGCAGCACTGAAACACTTCAGACTTAAGACTTTGTCTGTCAGAGGTTTGAACTTAACACATTTAGGATTGTTTGCTATTTCCTGTAGCAAGATATCCAAAGACTTGATTGGCTGAAATGACCTCCTATGTTGTAAGGAAATACGAAAATACCCAGTAAATGTACGCTGTGCAAGTGTGATTGGTTGCGAGTGAGGCTACATACTGTGGCATAGTAAGGCATGGTGATCTTGCACTGATGAACAGGTCTCAGTCATGGACAGTTGCTTGATAACAGGATATTATGAAATGGTTAATGTATCTTAATGTTTAAATCATCAAAGTATTGCCAAAAACTGCAAAGAAAAACTGATTTTAGAATAACTAATTTAGTCAAACATATGGATATTTTTAAGACAAATAAAAGTTGGGAGTCAAAGGGGAAAGTTTTGGATTGAGTCTGGATTGCCTTTAATCAGACAAAGGGGAGTTAATAATACATTGCATTGATCACCCATGGAGTAAAGGGACCTTAGAATTTTTTTGTCTATTTTTACTCTTGAGACTTTATCTTCATATTATTTGTTAGATGTAATCTAAAAATTAAGGATGTGAGCATGTGACCCAGGAAGGGCTAAAACCCCATTGGACAATCAATAAACATTTGTAATGTTTATCTAATTATGATGATGAAAATTAGGAGTTTGATTGAGGATGTGAAAGCCAAAGCACTAATTTAGACTATGAGTCTGTGGTGTTGTGTTCAACTGTACAGACAACCTGGGACAGAACAACTATATTAAATCTACTAGAAATATGCTAATGAGGTAAGGTACTTGAAACAAGTAGGGCAAGAACACTAAGAGATAGAACAAAGGAGAAAACATACAATGGGTCACTTTGCTGAGGTACGTGACATTTGTCACAGAATTCCAGAAAATTAGTATAAGGGTACTATTCAAGGAGGAGTTCAGTCTGCAGAAGATGAAACAGGGCAAGTAATAAATGAAGCATTTTTAAAGGACCAGGGTTAAAATAGCTTTGGGAATTAATAGTGAGATCAAAGAGGAATTACATGGATGGCTAAAGGTATCTTTACAGGACGTAGTGAAATTGATAGGGGATCAGATTAAGGAGAAATGGAAGCCAGAAAGGGGAGTGAGTTTGATGATGTATGTCGCCACATATTGTGCAGAGCGAGGTTCTGAAGTTACCCTTGCTTAGGTTGAAAAGATATCAGAGCTGGATGGAAGGATATTGGAGTTACAGAATCAGATTGAGTTTCTGCAGTGCCAGGTGGCCTAGGCCACTGAGATTATGCAGCACAAGTGGATAAATGAAGGTCAGGCTGATTTAGTGAAGCAGAATCTTGAGGAAGTCAGGTGTCAAGTAAATACTTTGACAAAAAATAATGATGACCTCATTTGGAAGTTCAAGGCTTCATGGAGAACTCTCCAGTATCCACAAAAGAGAAGCAAAAGGAGTTCAGAATGTGCTGGATTCCTCTGAGCCATGTGCCTGATCACCACAGCAGGGCAGGGGAATCAGGGGAGTAAGTTGTCAAGTATGAAAATGCTGGACTCTAGAATTGCAAAATATATTTAAAAAATACTTTAGTGACATCTGCAACATTAACACATCTGGTATAAAACATATTGTAGCAAACATATGTCCCAGCCCTGCTAAAGAAGTCAGCACTGGTGGGAGCCCACTGGAACGTTGTCTTGAAAATAACAAGGTCATGCAATTAAAGCAGTCTTTTGAGTAATGTCCTTGGCAATAAGATTCAACTATATGGGAAAGACTTAAGTGAACTGTTGGCTCCTGGTGAACAGGCTATGGAACAGCTACGAGGTGCAAAAAAGATAGAAGCAGCAGCTCCAGGGTGGTTCCTGAAGCAATTAACCTGTTAAGGAATATAGGGAAAGGTGAAAGATTTGTGAACACAAATGGTCAACAGAGCAAAAGTGATAACCAATAACAGGCATTGATTGGTTGTTTGAATCAAAGGAATTTATTATGATCATCTTGGGTTAGTGAACATGTAATAACTAAATATTCATACGTGGGTCAAGAAAATGGTCATCTATAATATGTAACCTTGGAATTGAATGATGCAGGTTACATCTAATTACACCTAGGATATAATAATCACATGATGGGTTATGATTTTTAAGTCATCCCAGAACTTGGTATCTTGGTGGCTTCCTTGCATATGCTTGAATAAACCAGTGAACAAAGGAACTCAAATCTCAACTGATTACTATGGGTGCAGAGTGTGATTGAACTACAACAGGTTTAATAGTTACTTGGAGAAAGATGAATCAATGAAGGGAAACCAGCACAGATTTGTTCAGGGCAAATCACATTTAATCAATTTGATAGAATTTTTTGATGAGTTAATGGATAGAGTTGATGAGCATAGTGCAATCAATGTGGTGTACATGGACTTCCAGAAGGCTTTTCTTAGGCTACTATGCAATGGCTTATAATCAAAGGTAAAGCACATGGCAAGAAAGAGACTTACTAGCATGGATATGTAGTTGGTTAAGTAACCGGTAACAGAAAGTGGTGGTTAATGGTTGTTTTGGGAACTATATGTAAGTGAATAGTGGCATTCTCCAGGAATTGGTGCTGTACCATTGTTTTTTTAAAAATTAAAACTATGTTAATGACTTAGACTTGGAGGTGCAAGGTACAAATTTTAAAATGACTTGAAACTGGGTAGTATTGTGAACTGTGAAGAAGAATAGTGAACAGGATGCAAATACAGAGCATCCCAGGTTATGTACATACAAGTCATTGAATTGGCAGGGTAGTTTGAGAAATGGTTATCAAGGCATCCTCAATGTTTAGTTTTATCAATACTTTAGAGGCACAGAATATAAAAGTAGGGAGGTCATGCCGAACCTTCATAAAATGCTGGTCCGACCTCAATTAATAGATTATGTTGAGTTCTGTTCATCACATTATAGGAAGGCTGTGAGAGAGTTAGAGATGCACTGCCTGAGGAGGGTTGTGGAGGCAAAGATTGTCAGTTAAGAAGTATCTGAAAGTGCACTTGAATTACCAAGGCATAGAAGGCTACACACAAGGTGCTGGAAAAAGGAATTAGTATAGTTGGTTGGCATGGACATAGTGGGCTGAAGGGCCTGTGTCTATGCTGTCTGACGTTCCAAAAAAATTTGGAAGGATATTTCCTAGGATGAGGAACTACAGTTATAGGGATTGTTACATGTGACCTGCATCATCCAATTCTAAGGTATGGCGAACTGCACTCTTGCTCATTAAGTGCCCTGACCAAGGTAGGCTTTAAACCAGGAATGGAACCTGGCACCTGTGGTTAACGGCTCAACTACTGAGGAACCAGGTACTGTTACAATTTTCGTAAATGGAATCAATGCCATTCAATGAAGTAATTTACAATAGGAGTTAAAATGAAAAAAAAACATGAAATTAACACAACAGCATTGAGATTCTAGAAATATCACAGATAACACAGGCTATGATACTTGCATAATCCTCGTACTGGAGGTGTAAGCCACTAATGCTGATAATGAATTATTGAAAACTCCACAAACATTAGATGTGATCAGCTCTCATTCAATCCAAAAATCAAACCAGAAGTCATTTGTTGCGGTGATGGTGTTTATTTCAAACTTTTAACAATATCATTAGAAAATCACACAGCAATTTCAGCCCAAAACACTTCTGATCAAAAATTTTCTCCCCCACAGTTCTTTCCCCTCAATGAAAATGTTGAATCTTGCAATGAAAAAGTTACACAGCTTGTTTAAAAATAGATTCACCCAATGCCAGGAACTGCACAGCCTATATTATGCAGGAAAATGTGAGGCCACTTTACTGGAGACAGAGATGAAGCCAAGGATTTCCAGCTGGAACGCCAGTAGAATCTCAATACGATGATCAGTTAAAGCCAAACAGCTGTGAGTGACAGCTGTGAGTGACAGCTGTGCTGCAACTTGTTTTAACATCCAGTGTTTAGTTTAATTTCACATCTTTAATGCAAAATAAATTAAAGCAGTGCTCTTCATCAAAAAAGAATTGGTTTGTAGACATGCTCTCAGCTGATGTCGATGCCTGCTTCACCTTCTAATCCTCTAACCCTAGATGTTAGCAGCCACATGGACACATGGTGGGATGATGAAAAGGGACAAGAATCATTTCATCAAATTCTTACGACATCCTGTTTAATTGACAAAGAAAAAAACTGTAACCAACAAACATGGAAACTGGGGAAACAAAACACCCAGCAAAAACAACTCAAAGAAGTTAGAGGAAATAGCTCAGACTAGACAAGGGCACATCTACTATCCTAATTGCAGCCTCAGTAAAGTGAATGGGGAGCAATAGTGAACAACACTAACAATCCTGGAGTAAGAAAAGACAATTAATCATCAGTGAGTAACAATAAGTGTAACTGAGTAACAATAATAAAGGCAGCAACAATGGATGGTGCTATCAATCAGGTACCAATGTACAGGACAATTATAATGGAAGGTATCAATAATTAGGGGAGAAGTACAGATGCTAATGATTAGATGAATGCATGGCTTTAACAATCAGGAAGTAATAATGGATAATATAGGAAATTACTTTCAGTGTGGCTTTACTAATTTAAAAATACATATTCTACCACACATAATCCACGGTCAGGAGTGACTGAGCTGGTCCCAGGCTTTGTGGATGCTGCTTTATAAACCAGCATGTGAGCCCAGCAGCAGGAGGTGACCAAAAAACTACCTCTGATTGTCTCTCTAAATGAGCATGAACTTTACTTGGACTCTATTTGCCTAAAGAGCAAGCCAAGAGAACAGAAAGAGTGGAGCCTAGACCTAAGGGATGGAAGTGGACACACACTGCTGGGCAGGATAAAGCACCATCCATTTGAGAAAATAACACTTGGGAACTAAATGCAGGACCAAAGAAGTGAATAATATCCTTCTGATAAATGAATTTCAGGACTAGTTTGATTGCCAGCTGCTGCTAAATGTCAGAATGTGATACAAATCTGATCTGAAATGGATATTTCACAGAGAACATGCCCTTCCAAGAACAGGGCCAGCTGTGGGTGGGCAGAAGTCATGGTTAACAGCAGCATAAAGGAATATGGGTCTTTATAAAACCACACAGGTAAAGCAAAGCTCCAATTAGTTCCTTAAATAAGAACAATGTCAGAGCAAGATTTACTTGCAAGGAGAGGCTGGCTATTGGTCTGATTATTTGATGAGCTGATCAGATTCAAAGTTACTTGTAGGACAAAGCATTGTGAAATACAGCAAAGATAACACACACAGTACATTCACAAATGAGCTCAAATAAAATCAACAAAAACCCACTCACAGTCAACCATGGGAGGTAATAACCATTCACCTCTGCACCTAGTCCCCAGCTAATACTGACCACAGACAGAATGAAAGGGACAGTGACTCCTCATACGAGTTCAGCTGGGAGGAACTACTCTGCTGAATAAGGTCATCGACACGTCTTACTCATTGCTCATCCTCTAACCTCCCACACAACAGGCTTCTGAAGTGCAGTCCAGTGCCACCCCATGCAGTCTCTTAAACATTTGCTGCCCTTTAGGACCACCTTCTATTAGTTTATTGCAAATGGCATTAGGTTCACACATTGGAGTGGTAGTCGTGTAAGCCAGTGAAGGCATCACTTGCTAAACCAGAATCTGCCAGCTGCCATTTTCCAAAGGTGTTAGCAATCAGAAAGAGAATCTCTGGTTTTAGGAACGAACATGGAACCTGATAGTTCCCGCATCTTGGCAGCTCACTTGATAAACTCCGCGGCACCCAATCTTCACACAGTGTGACCCATCCATTGTTCACTCATTTCACAACTTGGGACTTTTTCCATTTGCTAATACCTGATTCTAGAATCAGGCACCAAGGGTATATACAGAGTACATTTTCCCCATAACATAACCAAACTTCATTCAATAGCCTGGCTGTGGTCTGTGTGATAAGTAGGATTGCTGTAGGGGCAGTCCATCATCTATTTTGGTAAACAACACTTAGGAACTAAATGCAAGACAATAAAAATGAATAACATCCTTCTGGTAAATGAATCTCGACTGGTTGAAAGGCCAGTCTATTTCCAACTGCTGATAAATGAACAGGGTCATTTTGTGAAATGAGTCTGGTCTGAAGTATGGGTATTAATAATGGATGTTTTACAGTGCTGAGTATGTTCCTGCAATAACAGGGCTAGCAATACAGGGGCAGTTCACCCACCTACAAGAAATGATGCCATAAGGTCCTGAGTGCTCTTAAAACTTTGCTTGCTCAAACTAGAAAGAACAACTTTTCTCCAAGGAATGTTGTTGACATTCAATAATGGAGTTTACACTCCAGTTTACATTGAACCCTGCACTACACAGAGTCTCTGCCCCACATGTCTGGAAACACCGAGACCCAACACTGCATTATTAGACCTCACAGCGATCCCTCTCTGCACTCCCTGGATACACTGGGCTCTGCTACTATTCCCTGACCCACTGGGACCCCATTCCATAATCCTGGACCTACTGAGATCCCACTCTCTATTCTTATCCCCAGCTGAACTCCCACACTGTATCCACTGTACTCTATGCACATCGTCACTCCCAATAGACAGACTGGTGGTGCAGGACAGGCACTGTTTCAGATCAGTCAGGAATTGAATATCTTGCTGTTTTCCCCACTTCCCTTGCACAAAATCACCCAAAACATAATTTCTATTAAGTAGAGAATATCCCTTCACCACACCATGTGTGCACCACAATCACTCAGAACAATGAGCTGGAATAAAGTTGTTATGTGATCAGTGTTGGCTTATTTCTCAGTGTGTGTTAAATGAGGGCCTGGCACACTTAATTACGGTAACACAAGCTCTGACCTTGCTTAAATCTAAAATCTGAACTGCAAACTAAGAAGCCGATATACATCATTTGGGAAGGGCACTGTTCCACTTTGATTCAGGATAATTGTGCTGATGAAAGATGTCACCAAAGAAGAAAAACAAGTTCCTCTTAGCACCAGAGACTCACAGGTAACCCCATCTCAGAGAAAGATTATAAGAGTCAGAATGTAGGAGTGCTCCCAGTCAGCAAGCAGAGACAGGGTTCCCGTGGACGATTTATACCTTACTCCTGAATATAGGCTTGGCACCTGGTCCGCAGTATTCATTGTAGATGAGTTTGAAGAGGAAGAGGTGGAACAAGGTGATGAGTGACGCCACACTGAACCAGAAGAGAAAGGGAAGGCCGGGGTACTGTTCAGCCATGTGATCCTCATGGGCAAGGATTGCCTTCAGGTGCAATGTGTGCCTCAGTGCTTGCAGGTGAGTCAAATCAGTTGAGATGTACAACAAGGGAGTGATGGGCCGTGTTACCATGACAGGAAACATGTGACCCTTAAGTTCAGCGGTCAGTTCCACTGGGTCATTCATGCAGCCTGCCTCGCAGCCATAGAGTTTGACCTGCTTCTCCTGAGGTTTGACTGAGACATGAAGGTAAGGCTTGTCATCTCCATCCAGTAACACGGCCAGGTTGATCAGATCCTTGTTGTAATGAATCCCTCGCAGCAAGTAGCTGTTGTGCAGAACGGAGGGATCTGCCTGGAACTGGAGGTGGTTCTCGGTAAACTGGAGTCCCCCAAAACTCATCACCATGCCTTGCATCATGCCGTGAGCCCCGGCAGCCACCAGGCTCTTGCAGCCCCGTTTCTGCAGAGTGAGCCTCCACAGGTTGGACAGCTGCAACAAGTGGTCAACGTCGGAGATCTGCTCAGGCCACAGGTTCTCTGCGTGCATCGTGGCGTGGCCACTGAAACAATGATCAGCATAATCTAGGCTGACCTCCAGCTTCTCCCGTTCTTCAGCCCCGCTCTGCAGGTCCAGCAGGGGGGCCGATGAGGTGGAAAGGACATAGAAGAGCGTCCTGTTCACAATCACACTGGATGGGGTGTGTGAATCTGTAATCTTCTTCATCTCCACACCTGCAACAGAAACAGGCAGCTCACTACAAGTATCTCAACCAATTCTATCAGCCTTAAGTCTTACAAAGAATCAGCACATTGACATCTACAGCAGATAATGTCCTCAGGCAGCATGGCCCAGTCTAGAGGAAGCAAGAGGAAAGAGAAGGAGAAAGTGAGACTGGGGAAGCAAAGGTGCGGTGGGGGGGGGGGGGGGGGGGGGCGAGGGGAAGAAGAGGAAAGAGGGGAAGAGGCACAGAAAAAGAATGGCAGGGTGGAGGCAACAGATGGTAGAGGCAGCGAGTATGTTGATGCCTCAATTCCAGGTTGCACCAATGCAAGGTATATGCCAGCTCTTGGGGTGGGTCTGTGCAGCCTTCAACTCCACCCCAACCAATCTTCATGCACGTGTCAAGGGCTCTTTAACTGCAGGGCTTTAGAGATTCTGATGTGCCCTCTCAGAGGATGGGATCCATCTTAACATCCTGAAAAGTGGCCAGGAGCATGAAGACGTTGACATATTTGCATCATCCCAGCTGAAGTTTACTGGGTCAGCACAGCCTGGAGGTGAATCTCCAAATGCTGATGTGAACCAGCTGCATCAAGAGTAACATTTACTTCAAGCGGTAGTAGGGCAAAGACTAAGCTCTCAGCAAATGAGTGCACCTCATCTGAACTGTGGAGAAGGGAGAGGCTGTCTGGGGTGGAGATGGTAAACAGTCTTTCAGGGGAAAAGAGGGAGAGCACAGGCTGGAGCAGGGATGTGACAGGCTTTAGTCTGGATTATGGGAAAGGTGGGGGACCAGAAGTCTAGGCATTGGGTTCCAAGTTCCACACCTTTGCTCCAGTTGAACCCTCAGCTGACTTAATGTTTCCCAGCTCAGGCTCCACACGACAATTCCAATACAAATATCAAGCACTGAGTTTTGTATTGTTCCTTCCCACAAAACCAAAATGATTGGTCTATCAGAGAATTCCCGTCTGGATCAGAGTTATTAGCTAATTCCAACCTGTGGCTGAGGAACTAATTCACCATTAACAGCAATACAGGAACAAACCAGCTGGATCAAAAACTATTCTCAGCAAAAGGGCCACTGTTTCTGCAAAAAATAAATACATGAGAGAAGAGATGACATCACACAATGGCTTCCCCAGACATGGCCATGCTGGGCCCTTTTCTCTGTTCCAGAGCAACAATAGTTGCTGTGCACAAGATTAGGAATATGGCAATGAATTACTGAAGCTGTCACAAAGGAGCCTACCTGAGTTTATTAAATCGCCCCACACCTTCTGATGCTCTTGGTAGAGTTCTTCTGCTCCCAATCTCAGCAACTCAGACATTTCTGCTTTTGCTGATTTCCTCAGTTTACTGAATGATTCTTCCACCTTTGTTAAGTCCAACAACTCAAGTGTATAAACCACTGATACCACGTGTTCTGTGAACTCAGACTTTGCAGCCACTTGCAGCCTGGGTGCCACTTTCTCTGTGGCCACAACCACCAGAATGGTTTCCCTTTTCTCTGTCAGTGCTCTCCCTGCTAAAAGGACAAATTCCTGGTCATTCTGTTTCTCCAGGCTGGAGGAGAATTTGTTGCCAATGATGGGTGACTTGTTGACTTCAAAGACAGTCGCTCGGTCACTGGGGTTGGAGATGTGTATCTTCTGTAAGATCAGGTGGGGCCGGCTCCGATGCACAATCACATCTTCACGAAGAGTGACACACTCCCGGGACTTGTGTGATGATCCAGTCTGGATGCACTGTAATAAGTGAACCACTCCCTCCTGGAAGTGGACGAGTGCAGCTCTGGCTGCCGAACGAGCACCAAGAGGTTTCAGAGATACCAGAGGTACATAGTCTGTCAGGTGGACAGCAGCAAGGCCTGAGGCAGGAGATGATGCCACCCAAAGCTGATTAGAGAGAGCATCTACAACTAAATGACCATTGCCAATCACAGCTGGGCCAGATAATTGCCCTGCCATACTTCCATCAACATGACTCATCATGGCATTGCTGTGGTCCACAGCCGACTTCCATCGTTGGGTTTCTACCTGAAGACAACTGTCTGTCACTGTCCTGGGATCTGTTGAACCGGGGAACAGCTTGAATCCACCTTCTGAAGTCAGGTACCAGTAAAAGATTAGCAGGATCCCCAGACCTGCCAGCATTCTCCTCGCCCAGCTGCTAGACAGCAGCATTGGTAGCCCCTTCAAACGCTGCTGCAACCACATCTTGTGGCTGCTGGTTACTTCCCTTTGTCCTATCCCTTCCAGCCTCCAATCAAAACTGTCAGTTATCCCACAGAGTCTGCAATACTTTCCCTGACTGTCAGCTCTCAGGAGAGAACAACAATATACGTGAAAAATACATCAATAAAAGCGATTTTTGTCTTCCAATTTTAAATTTTAATACTCCCTCGGCTCCCCATGACAATAATGTTGTTCCACTTTTAAGGACACCCCAGTAATATCAGCTTCAGCATTACCATCCCTTCATTCTCCTTTTAAATGAAGTGTTTTCTCTGGATTAGTAGTTAGAACAAGCTCTTGCTCACTTGTACTTACTGCTGTTTAAACCCTGATCTACTGCCCCCTTTCCAATATATTGCACACTCGACAACGTTTGTCCCTTTCTCTCTCCTCCCACTCTCACTCCCAGTAAATCTCCATCTCAGTTGCCCTCAGCGTTTCACCCTGCTCCTTTCTCTCCCTCATCTCTCAATCCCACCTACTCCCACTCGGCTTCTCGTTATTGAAGCTGCCTCAGTGGGGCCATCAGATCTCACATCGAATTATATTTATTTCCAGTCCTCTCCTCTCCCTGTCACTTTCACAAGACACTGTCGTCTGCTGGATTTACTGCCATTGGTGGGATTTACCCGGAAGTGTCGCGATGTAGCCTGTGGGTTTCGCGACAGCAGGTCTCGGCAGCGGATCGGAGCCCGGAACCAGCCGAGCGCATTGGCCCCGCCCCCCCCACCGCAGGCCCCGCCCACACCGCGCTCGGCCGCGGAGCCCGGCCCGGCGGGTGGGCTGTCTCTGGGCAGGGTCGGCACCAACAACAGCTTCGGGTTATAGCGCGACGGCGGGAAAGGGACTTTTGGACAAACTGATCCAGGTTCGTCCAAGAAGGTGTTGAGCCTCGGTGTGTACCGCGCTGCCCGATCTCTGCGCCAGGACAGTGATCAGAGAAGGAACCCTGGCTGAGCAAGGGATTGAGATTAATTAAACGGCCGATATAAACAAAAGAACCATCGGCAGAGCTGAATTTGGTGCTTCGACATCTGATCGTTTGTAACGTCACCAACGTAATCCAGCCCATGACATTCCCCACAGCTTTTGATTCACAATATATCCAAACATCCATTGATAGCCGTCTTTAATATTCGCAACTGCCGAGCAGACTTGCTTTTATGTTCTTCAGTATTCCAATGATTTGTAACCCTTTGGAAGAAATGTATCCTGTTCTCAGTCGTAAATGCCCCACCTGTTATTCTGACCTGGAGCTTTTGGGTCCTCAGACCTCCCAACATCTACCCTTTCAATGCCCTTCGTGATTTTAAATATATGCAGAGTGCATTTATGTAGTGTGTAATCCATTTTGTGGAGACTCTATGTGCAGAGTGAACAGTCTATCTATTTTTGTTATTCCTTCATGAAACATGGCATTAGTAAGGCCAAATTTAATGCTTGTTACTAATTGCTCAGGAGCTGACCTATGGTCAAACCAGGGCAAAATTAAAATTACAGAAATATTAATAGATAAGGTGAATGGACAAGACTGTCACAAATGGATTACAGTGTGGGCAAATGTGAGGAGATGGATTTAAAAAGGATAGGATAGGGCATATAATGAAATGTTAGAATTAGTATTGGTGCAAAAGAACTTAAGGATCCATTTACACAGATCATTAAAATGAGGTGGGCAGGTGCAGAAAATAAAAAGTCTAATATACAGGGAATGAAAATTATGCGACCAATATAAATGCCCTGGTTAGACCACACATGGAGCGCTGTGAATTAGATGTACCAGAATAACACCAAGACTGCAAGGGTTAAATTATGAAGGGCTGCCAATGACTGATAATTTCCACCCTTCACTCACCCTCACCTTCTTGACCTCTTCTTCTGTGGCCCCCCCCCCCAACCGAGGTAAAAGTAGGTTGGCATAAATGGTATATCAGTAAGGAAATGGCTGATGGAATCAGTACAAAGGGGTTGAATTGGCAGTGTTAGTAATACGGCTGTACCAGTAAGCAATGTATATAATTTTCATCCTTGTCTTCCTCTCTCTCCATTTCAGGGTAAAGGCCAGTGATCAACATTCCCCAAAGCCCACAAACTCCTAATGCTATAAAAACAGAAAATGCTGAAAACAACTCAACAGGACTTTATATGGTATTATGGACTTTAGTGAGGCATTTGTTAAGGTCCATCATGGTAGGCTGATCCAGAAGATTAATATGCATGAGATCCATAGTGACTTGGTAGTTTGGATTCAGAAATGGCTTGTCCATAGAAGACTGAGGGCGGTGGTGGAAGGGTGTTATTCTGGCTGAAGATCCATGACCAGTGGTGTTCTGCAGTGATCGTTGCTGCGGCCTCTGTTTGTGATATATATAAATGACTTGGATGAAAATGTAGATGGGTGGGTTCATAAATTTGCAGACAATGCAAAAAAAATTGGTGGAGTTTTGGGCAATGTAGAGGGCCATCAAAGGATACAGCAGGATGTAGATCAGTAATAGATATGGGCAGAGAAATGGCAGATGGAGTTTAATACGAGCAAGTGTGAGGTTTTGCACTTTGGGAGGTCAAATGTAAGGGGAAAGTGTACAATTAATGGCAGAACCCTTAACAACACTGATGTACAGAAGATCTTGGGGTCCAAGTCCATGGCTCCCTGAAAGTGGTCACACAAGTAAAAACGGTGGTAAAAAAGACATATGGCATGCTTGTCTTCATTGGTTGGGTCAACTATAAGAGTAAGGAAGTCATGTTGCAGCTATATAAAACATTGGTTAGGCTGCAATTGGAGTATTGTCTGCAATTCTGGTTGCCCCGTTACAGGAAGGATGTGGAGGCTTTGGAAAGGGTGCAGTAGAAATTTACCAGGATGCTGCCTGGATTAGAGGGTATGAGCTATAAGGAGAGGTTGGACAAACTTGGGTTGTTTTCTCTGGCGTGTCAGAGGCTGAGGGGAAACCTGATAGGTTTATAAAGTTAGGAGAGGAAAAGATAGGATAGACAGTCAGAATCTTTTTCTCATGATGCAATGCACTTCCCTGTAGCTGTGACACTTTACTCTGTATTCTGTTATTGTTTTTGCCCTGTATTACCTTAATGCACTATGTAATGAATTGATCTGTATGAACAGTATGCAAGACAAGTTTTTCACTGCACCTCGGTACAAATGACAATAATAGACCAATACCAATAACAACACATGCATTTAATGTGAGAGGAGGAAAGTTTAAAGGAGATGTGGGGGGCAAGTTTTCTACACAGAGAGTAGTAGGTGCCTGGAACAGGGCAGCCATGGGTAGTGGTGGAAGCAGATACAAAGCAACGTTTAAGAGGTTTTCAGACAGACACATGAATGTGCAGTGAACGGAGGGATATGGATCATGTGCAAGCAGAAGAGATTTGGTTTAATTTGGCATCATGTTCAGTGCAGACCTCATGGGCCAAAGGGCCTGTTCCTGTGATGTGTTCTACGTTCTAGATCATGCAGCATCTGTGGAAAGAGAAACAGGTTACGACCCTTTGACAGAACTGGGAAACAGAGAGATACAAGTTTTCAGTAGGAGAGAAGGGGGGAAGGGTGTGTTGAACAAAGAGAACGTCTGTGATATTTTCCTTTTTTAATTTCAGATGATGATTCTGCGTATGCCACGCTTGCCTCTTAAAAACTGACCGTTTGTTTCTTTATTGCATCATTGTTATCCTCCCGTCATATATTATCATCTGTCATTTCATTTAAATCCTCCTGACTTCCTATCACATCCCTTCTCCCTTCCCTCTCTGTTTATGTTTAATGTTTTAGTTTTGGTGAAAGGACATTGAACTGTTATTCTTTCTGCAGATGTTGACTGAGCTGTTGAACATTTCCAGCAATTTCTGATTTTTTTTAAATTGTGAGGAGTGATTTTAAGATTGCATTCCTTGGAATTTAGAAGGCTAAGGGATGAGTCAATCAACGTTTTCAAGATGGAGGAGAAACAATTAGATTTCATGGAGAGAAACTAATTCCACTGTCTACACCAGAGACTTCCACATGAAAAGATCAAAGATATTTGGCATGGATTTGTTAAGGTAAGGGACCTTCTGACTAACTTTATTGAATTTCTTTTGAAGGTCCAAGGATGGTTGATGAGAGCAGAGTGTTTGATTTAGTCCACATGGGTTTTATTAAGGCTTTTAAAGACATGGGAATATGCAATAACGTGAGGATGTTGAGTGGTGTGGAGGGAAGAAAGGGACCTTGGAATATATGTCCATAAATCCTTAAAGGTAACAGGACAGGTCAGTAGAGTGTTTAAAAATATAGAGAGTGCCTTCCTTTATTAACCAAGGCAAATAATGTAAGAGTTGGGAAAATATCCTGGAAATGTGCACAGCCCTGATTAGATCACACGATAAATTCTGATACAGTTCTGGCCACCAATTAGGGGAAAAGTGTGATTTCACTGGAGCCGATGTGATTTACATAAATGTTGCCAGGAGTGGAAAATTTTGGATATGAGGAAAGATTTTATGAACCAGAGTTGTTTTCTTTGGACCAGAGGAGGGTGAGGGGAGACATAATTAAGTTGTATAGAATCCCGAGTGGTTTCGATGTGGTACATTAGAAGGACATGTTTCCTTAAGCAGAGCGGTCAAAAAGCAAGATTTGTTTTAAATGGTTGTAGGATTTGAGGGAAGATGAGAAAAAAATGTCTTCACTCAGAGGGTGGTCGGGATCTGGACTGCCCTGTATAAAAGGGTGGTAAGAGGTAGAAACCCTCACCACGTTTATGTGGACTTGAAGATCCGTGACCTGGAGGGTCAAGGACCAAGTGCTGGAAGGTGGGATGAGGCAATGTTTCGAACAGCACAGGCGCTATGGGCTGAACGGCCTCCTTCTGTGTCATCAATTTTTTAATGATTGTATGGAAGAGTGGTAGAACTTTGTAACTCTGACGCAAATGGCAGTTGATCCCAGATCAATTCTTAATCTTAAATCTGTGATTAACAGGTTTTTTGTGTGTTAAAGAATAAAGTTGGAGCATAGATCAGTCGTGGATTTATGGAATGTGGAACAGTCTGGAAGAACAAAACGGTTTTCTCTTGCTCCTATATTCTAGAATCCCAGTGTTCCCATTAATCGTTGTTAAGATTAACTGCAGGTAAAACTGGATACTTTCCCGCTGGATTTAGGGAATTCTCCAGATTAAGCAAAAGTGTGATAGGTTAACACCCCGTGGTGTGGGAGCGCCGTGTAATTCCTTAATAATACGGTCGGAAAATCGTCGGCAGATTCCACCGAGGAATTTGTTGGCGGACTGTGTAAGTGTGTGGGTGTATTCCTGCTGTTGACTGTACGCGCCCAGTCCATCTGTGTGCAGCCTGTGTGTACGTGAGCCAGATCAGCCGCGCCATTCCCCTCGGAGGAGGGGCCGGCATGGTACAACGCGATGATGTGATGGGAGGGGGTGGCTGCTGTATCCTTGGCCTCCAGGGAAGCCGAGCGAGAAGGAAGAAGCTGGAAAGAGGACGGAAGGGAAGAGCGAGTGCAGGGCAGGAGTGGAAACAGCGATGGATCACACTCGCAGAGCTTGTTGGCTGATTCTGACCCTGCCGACTCTGATTTTATTCTCCCAGTTTTCCAGTTGTAGGAGTGAACCCAGGAAAAGTCCGATCCCGAAAGGTAATCGGGATGGGGGAGGGGAGAGGGGAAAGGGTGGGGGAGACAGAGAGTGCGTGTGTGGAAGGGACAGAGTCGGAGAGCACCGGCGGGTGACGGGGGGGGGGGGGGGGGATTGGAGAACTGGCAGAAGATGGGGGGGGGGGGGGAATCCGTGAGTGACTGGAAACTGGGCAGGCAGTGGGAGCGGAGACCAGTGAGGTCTGAAGGGGTGTCTGGTGGTTCTGGAGGGGTTAATGGAAATGGGGGAGTCAATGGGATCGGAGTCAGTGGGAGGGGTAGGGAGCAGAGGGAGGTTGGAGAGGTGTGGGAGATAGGGGTGCGGATTAGTTATGCTTCAGCGCTGGGATGTATTCCCCGTGTCTCTGCTTGGGTTTACAGATGTCTTTTGGGAGGGTGGCGGTGCTGACGTGGAGGGGGTGGGCTGGGGGCTGTGAGTGGGTGGGACCGAGCTAACACCGTCTGTAGCCGGCAGCCGACCCAAGGAGCGCGGCCCCCGCCGCTGGGTTTGGGGCTTTTGGGATCCGAAACTTCGCTCTTTAATTCGGCTTTCACCCCGCAAACCCCGCCTCCTGTTGCTCGGGACTGAAGGGCCCAAACTCTTCACGTTCCTTCGTAGTCTTCGATTTCACTCGGCAGAATTGGGATTCCTCCCTCGGATGATCCCACTCAAAGGATGGGACTTGATTATATTGGGAAGGCATTAATTAAAACTCTGTTTCTGTAGAAAATGACATTTGCTTTTCTGCCAGTTAGATATATGTGTCAAGGCAGCCAGATACGCTCAGATGGCAATTAGACTTAAGAATGATCATTTTAAAAGTAATGAAAAAGTATGAGAAATATAGCAGGCTCGGCAATACTATGCCTGTGTGAATGGATGTCTGGTTTCTGAGCTGCTCCATCACTGCGGCTGGAGTCTGAGAGGGAATAAGTTTGACTGTAAAAAAATTCTGTCACCAGAGAAAGTCAGCAGACCTGGGGCCCTGATCTCTTCTGAGGCCCCGATCTCTCCATGACAAGTCAGTTTCACGATCAATTGAATTCATGAACATAATTGTTCAGTCTGATGTAGGGAGAAAGCATACAGTATATTCCAGAAAGAGTTGCATTTTCAGGATATGGCAAGGTCAGCAATTATTGTCATCCCTAATTACCTTTGAGAAGTTGGTGGTGAACCACTGCCCTGCATTGTTGCAGTTCTTATAGTGAAGGATTTCCCACAATGTTGTTGGGTAAGGAGTCCCAGCATTTAGGCTCAGTAACAATGATGGACTAACAATATATTTCCAAGTCAGGATGGTGTGTGTCTTTAAGGGGAACCTGCAGGTGTTAGTCCATAGGCCTGTTCTCCTTGTCCTTCTTGGTAGTAGATTGACGCCGCACTCAGTCAAGTCCTGCTTGATGTGAAAGGCAGTCACTCTCACATTGCCTCTAGAATTCAGCTCTTTGCTCCTCGTTTGGACCAAGGCTGAGATGTGGTCCAGGGCCAAGGGATCCTGGCAAAACACTGAGTAGGTTATTGGTGAGTAAGTGCTACTTAATAGCACTCTGGATGATGGCTTCCATCACTTTGCTAATGTTTGAGACTAGACTGATTGGGCCTTTTCAATTTGGATTTCATGCCCCCTGCCTGCCCCAACCCAATCCTGTCTCCCATTGCTCGGGCCTGAAGGGCCCAAACTCTGCACCTTCCTTCCTAGCCTTCGATTACACTCGGCGGAACTGGGATTTCTCCCTTGGATGATCCCACTCAAACAATGGGACTTGATATATAGGGATTTGTCCTGCTTCTTGTGAACAGAACATACTTGGCAACTTTCCACAGTGTTGGATAGATACCAGGATTGGAACAGCTTGGCTAGAAGTGCAACTAGTTCTGTACTACATTACAATTGGGATATTGTCTGGTACTGTAGTATTTGCTGCATTCACTGCTCTCAGCTGTTTTGTAATATCACATGAAGTGAATTGAATTTGCTGAAGAATGGCTAGAGTTTGTCAGACTAGGTCTGAATAAGTTCCTTCCTAATCAATAGGCCTGCCTGCTAATCTGCAGCAGAGTGGCTGGGTCTTCTACAGTCTCTAGCAAGGTGAGGGGGCTGCTCATAATCTCCAGCAGGGTGACAGGCCGGTTGTGATCTCCAGCACTGAGAGAGGGCCTGCTCATTGCAGGTTGAGGGAGACTGCTCACTGATCTACAGCATTGTTGGGGCACGGTCTGTTGTTTGATGAGTACAATAGTAAGGAATGATTCAAGCTGAGAACTGTAGTTGGAAGTCTATTGACTGTGTGTTAGGGTGTGTGATGCAATGAGGAGGGTATAGGTTAGGGCTGGAAGTTGGTCTTACTACAATGGAAATAGTGTGAGAAGGATGTGGGCTGTGTGTTCGTATATGTTTTTGCAGTTGGGAGAGGTGTGTCACACCTACTGTGAATTGAGATGTTGGCTATAGTGGGGAGGTTGGGACTATTAGTTTGACAATGAGTTGCAATGGGAAGGGTTGAAGAACAGGCTGTTAATCAGGAAATCGAGTACACAGAGAAGGGTACAAGGAGTTTTACCTCTTATATAATCAGTCTTTTTTCATTTTTACTGCAGAAAATCTCATGGTTTTCACTGTTGCCACAAAAGAAACGGACGGATTCAAGCGTTTCATTAGATCTGCAAACTCCTTCAATTACACAGTTAAGGTGATGCAATTTGTAACTGAAGGTTCATCGCCGAACACTAAAAGCCAATTAAAATGGCTCGACTGGTGTCAGACGCTTGACTTATTAATGCTGTACATTTCCGTGGTTACTGGACCTATTACCCTTTTAACCTAGCAGTGCTACTATAAATTTCTGATCTGAAGTTCAACCATCTGATCATACTCCAGTCCTCCCTGTTCAATGCCTGAGATCCGGATTGGCTGCTTCGCTGTGACTGAGTGTTCTATGGTTTTTGGGTGGGAAAGGGATGTTCTCAGTCCTGTCACTTTATTGGTAGATCAGTCCTGGCTCTGAACATTGGGATCTGTTTGTTTCAGTGAGTTGTTTGCACATTGCTAAGAGAGATTTAACTTCATAAGTACATTAGAAAAGAGATAGGAGTAGACTAATCAGCCACTCGATCCTGCTGTGCCATCTGTGTCATCTTCTGCCCTTTCCCAACTTCCCATGACCCTCCAACATCCACAAATCTATTGATCTCAGCTTTGAATGCAATTGATAACCAAGTCTCCACATCTGTCTGGGCTAGAGAATTCCAAAGATAACCACCCTTTGAGTGAAGAAATTTCTCCTCAAAAAGCCTATCCCCTATTTTGAGACTGTGACACCCTAGTTTTATACTCTTCTCTCAAGTGAAATATCTTCCATAATCTACCTTGTGGACCCCTGTGAGATTTTGTATGTTTCAATTGGGTCACCTCTCATTCTTCTAAACTCTAGAGTGTAGGGGTCTAGCCTGCTCAATCTCTCCTTATAGGACCAACCTACTCTCTGAGGAACCAGTCTTGTGAACCTTCACTGTACTCACTCTCCGGCAAGTATGTCTTTTTTTGGGTAAGGAGACCAAAATTGTTCACAGTACGCCAGATATGGTCTCACTGTGGCCATGCATAATTGTAGTAAGATATCTTTACTCTTGTATTTAAATTTTCTTTCAATAAAAGCCAGCATATCATTTAACTTTCTAATTGCCTCCTACGCCTGAATGTTAGCTCAAGGTTACAGAGCAATAACCTTAACTAGTTGTCAGGCTGTTGGGAAACCACAGATGGACTGTGGGAAATTTCTTGATGATTTCTCCTATTCTGTTTCTACATTTTTAAAGAATTTTGTTTTACACCAGGTATCAAAAAGGAATCTTAAACAAATTAAGACATTGTTTTATACAACTATGGTGCACTCTAGTTGTTGCTGTACCCAGTGGCTGCAGAAAACTCAAGAGTACTGTGCATTGACTCTTTAGGGACACCTGAACTCAAATATAGCCCATGAAGAGGGGTAAGCAATCATGGTAGATTAACCTCTCAATAGCCGGTTGCTTGGACCTGTGAATGGCTGCCCAAGAGCAGGGTGTTGAACTTCTTGGAAATGATTACAACTCTCAGAAAAGCAGCTCTTGCAACTTCCCTCCCCCAGCTGAGAGTCATGAATAACAATTGCTCAAGTAACTAATCCTCCCCAGGGATAATCGATAACATGCTCTCACAAAATCAATATCTGAATGCTTTAGCCAACCTCAGCAGAGCAGCCAGTCCCTGCTCCTACTGAGGAAGTCAGTTCATCCCTGGTATTTTTTTGGGGTAAGTTTAGCAGTTGGCTTCCTCTGGGTGTTTATTTTGGTACTTATATTGTTTCTTTCTTTTTCCAGGTCTTGGGTTTGGGGGAGGACTGGACTGGTGGAGATGTATCTCAAACTCCAGGAGGAGGGCAGAAAGTTCGCATTCTGAAGGAAGCCTTGAAACAGTACGCCAACGCAAAGGACCTCGTCATTCTGTTTGTGGACAGGTACAGCCTGCTGGTGTGTGTTTCCTTCAACATGAGGGGCATCCTTTTCCTCCTTCAGGCTGAAATAAAAGGTTCCGTGCTACCACTTCTAAGACGCACAGGGAGTTATCACCAGTTTCCAGGATAAGATATGATACCTTAACTAACATCACTAGAGCAGATTATCTGATCACTTGCATATTAGTTTATGAAAGCCTGCTTTGTGCAAATTGGCTGCCATGTTTCACACATTGGAACACTAAGAACACATAAAAATACTTATTGTAAAGGTCTATGGGATATGAAAAAGGTCCCTGATGATGTGAAAAATACTGTAGACTTGCAAAACCTTCTTTCGCTGTTTGCTCTTGCAGCTACGATGTGATATTTGCTTCAGGACCTGAAGAATTACTGAAGAAGTTTCAGCAGACAAAGCACAGTTTGGTTTTTGCTGCCGAAGTCTTTATCTGGCCCAATCGCCACCTTGAGGTCAAGTATCCCCATGTGCACGATGGTAAACGATTCCTCAATTCTGGAGGTGGGTTCACTGTTTGTGTTGTACAGAGTTCTGCTTCGGGGTGAACAGGCAAAGTGTAAGATTTTATTTGTCCATTTGCATCATTTGTTTACATTTAGACTAGCTTATGTGCACTTGTATGCAGGTGTGGTATGTCTATTTTCATCTCTGTAAAATAACTTGTGAATGTGTAGAACTATGTCTGCATGTACTCATTTTCACATACATGCATGTATATTTGTGTGTATATGAAGATTTATTTGTTTGTGCGTATCTGTTTTCATGTGTATTCACGGGTGTTTGTAGCTCTGCCATGCCATTTTGTTCTAGTTTCTCTGTAAATTCACTCGTGGCGGGGAGAATTACAGACAACATGCAACTTCATTTCTTTTCTGGGAATTTCAGGATTTATTGGCTTTGCTCCCAATGTTTACCAACTTGTGGAACCCTGGAATCTGCAGGATAAAGATGATGATCAGCTCTTCTACACGAAAACATACCTGGATCCAGAGAAGAGGGTAAGAACCAAGGGGACGGAATATCGAATTCAATGGGTAATTGTGGAAAAATGTAGGAGGTTAGAGCCAGTAACTGTCCTTACCCACAGTGCAAAATCTTCCTGTGCTCATTTACCGTCTTTCCAATTTTTCTCCAGGCGAGTTTGAATATTACCCTCGACCACAGATGTCGGATTTTCCAGAATCTGAATGGAGCATTAGGTAGGTGGGGGTTGGAATTCTGACCCAGTTTATTGTGTTCACGGAGGTTGCTGAGTCACCATTAGGAGGCACACAACACATAATTCAGTCATTTAACCCAAACCATCAGTTGGTCCCTCCTCTGCTATAGAGTTGGTGTGCTCATCCTACCTAAAATTCAAGGTGAATTCCATAGACACCTTGAGCAGTAAATGTAATTGTGAGTGTGTTCCCAATGACTTTTCGCCTGTGGGTATTACAGATATGGACATTGTGGCGGCAGGAGGGATTGGTTTAGTTGGGCATTTGATTACTAATTTAATTAGTTTGGCACAACATTGTCGGCCAAAGGGCCTGTTCCTGTGCTGTACTGTTCTATGTTCTATGATTTGGAAGTGCTTTGGTGCTGGCTGTCAGTGAAGACTGGGACTGCAGCAGTCACTGATTGTGGGGCATTCTGTTTGCACCCCTCGGTATATAGAGAGGTAAAACATACTGGGAGCATTGGTTGGTGGAGAGCAGAGAGGTTGTCTCCACAAACATTGACAGGTCTGAGTCCAGAACAATTTGTTTTAGATTTTCTCATTGCTGGCAAGACTGGTGGTTCTTGTCCGTCCCTGATCTCCTTTGAAAAGATGGTTGTGAACAAATCTTTGTGAACTGCTGCACTCCTGGTAAAAGTTACACCCACAGTGCCATTGGGTAGGAATTCCAAGATTCAGCCCTAATGATGCTGAGGGGATGGTGATACATTTCCAAGTTAGAATGCTGTGTGACTTGGAGGATAACTGACAGTGGATAATATTGCCATGCTCTTATCTGTCTTGGCAGTGGAGTCCGCAAGTTTGGGACACCTTGTTTAAAAGCTTTGTTAAGTAGCCACAGTGAAATTTTGGATGGCACACATTGCTGCCACAGTTGGCTCCTGGCAAGGAAAGTGCATGATAGGATGGTAGAAACACAACTTCAATGGAAATAAAAATTTCTTTGTCTAAGCCTGGAAGTTTTACTTCATGTCTTAATCCTGTGGTTTTCCTATGGGCCAGTAGTTGGGAGACTCTCTCCCTCTCTCTTTCTCTCTCACACTATCTTTGTCTCTGATTTGCAGATGAAGTGGTTCTGAAATTTGAGGAAGCGCATGTGAGGGCACGAAACCTGGCGTATGATTCACTGCCAGTCATCATCCATGGCAATGGCCCCACAAAGGTAGGGATGGGGCTGAGGTCGTGACACTACTGATCAGGAAGGCCATTTGGTCTCTCCAGTGAGATCCTAACATCCTCATTTGTGGCATCCAGTTATTAATATGTTCATGCTTTTTATATCAGTTACTTGCTGTCCATGACTAATATCATTTAAGATGAAGGCAGTGCTACTAAAGCCTGAATTCATTGTCACAGGGGACAATACTGAAGTAGGAAGGATACTGTGCAGATAGTTTGTTTTCTACCAGAGAGCAAGTGAGAACAGAAGAATAATACAACACTTAAGTAAAAAAGACAATGCCCGACAAGCTTGAGATCATTAAAGATGTGGCTCCAAGTGGATTACACCAGGGGGCGAAATAAAGACTTGGGTGATAGGAAAGGTACCAGTATTCACAAAAGAAATGGAATAATGCCAGAGGACTGCTGAACAACAAATAACACTCCAACCTTTGAAAAGGAGATGCAATTAATCCAGTGAACTATAGATCAGTTAGCTTAATTGTTTCTAGAAGATAACACAACAAAACATCTGAACTCAGAATACATTAAGTAATGGTCATGACTGGTTTCCAAATGAAAGGTCTTAGTTAACTAACTTTATTGGATATTCATGAGTAATAGTTCAAACTAGGCTAATGCAGTCGGTATCATATATTTGGACATTCACAATTGCACATAAAGTATTAAAGAAAGAGACGTCTACTAGATTGGGAATCAAGAGCTTGGTAGCAGAATGTTGTGAAGGATGGCTCCCAAACAGAAAACACAGGCTAGGTAGGAAGTTTCTCAGACTTGCACTGAGTCAGAATTAGTGCTGCACCATATCCGTCTTGGGAATACTGATGTTACCTTATCCATAAATGATTTAGACAAGGATTGAGGATATGGGGTCAAAATTTGCAGGTAATAAGTTAGGAGGAAAGTATAATTAGTAATTAGAAGGACTGCACCAAAAGCAGGAAGATGCAAACGGTATTGTTAAAAGGGTGGATGAGTGCCAAATGTAGTTCATTTATAGTGAAGTGGTTCATTTTAATAGGAGAGCTTTGGACACAAGATATATGGGATTGATTTTTCAAAGAACCAGCACAGGTCTGAATTGGTGAATGATCACCATCCTTGTTGCAAGTTCTGTATAATTCTATAAACGATAACAATAATTTCCCTATATCTCAATTTGCTGTCACACTTGCTCATTGTGTTTCTTCACTTTGGTGTCATTAATTAATGTTTTCTGTTCCTCCCCCTCTGTTATCCCATTTACTTTTTCTGTCATTTTCTCTGGCAGTCATTTACTTGCTGTTACTCATTCGCTCCCTTTCATTCCCTTCTCTCTCTGCTCTCTCTTTCCCTGTCACGCTCACTTTTTGTCTTTTCTGTTCTCTTTGTTGCCAACTCGCTCTGATGTCACTTTCTGTGTCACTGCAGTATCTGTTTCTGCCTGTCATTCAGGCACTCTCAGGACACCTCTCACTTATTCATTTGCTCTGTTCTTCTCAGACTATTTTAATTGTTTGAATTTTTTACATTTAAGATGCAGCTCAACTATTTGGGGAACTATATTCCGAAGGTTTGGACCTTTGAAACTGGCTGCACAGAGTGTGAAAAAGACACCATAAGTTTGCCAGAAAAGGTGAGAGATTTTTGGAGGGTTGGGGAACAAGGTGGGCAGTATTATGTAATGTGCTGTTCTTGTACTAGCACTGTGAAATATTACTTATCCCACAATTTTTTTTAATGCATCTTGGCTGTTGCTGGCAAGACCAATGTTTACTGCTCATCTCTGCTTGCCCTAGAGGAGGTGCAGGTGAGCTGTATTCTTGAACTGCTGCAGTCATTCTGGTGAGGGTACTTCCACAGTGCTGTTAGGAAAAGTTCCTGGCTTTAGGCCCAGTGATGAAGAAGGACCGACAATTTATTCCCAACTCAAAATGGTGTGCAACTTAGTACGGAACCTGCAGGTGGTGGTGTTCCCAGGCACCTGTGGTCCTTGTCCTTCTTGGTGGTAGAGGTTGTGGGTCTGGAATGTGCTATCAGAGTAACCTGGCCAAGTAACTGCTGTGCATTTTGTAAATGATGCACATTGCAGCCACTGTGCACTGGTAGTGAAGGGAAAAAATCTTAAGGATGGTGGATGGGAAACCAATTAAACATGCTGCTTTGTCTTGGACGGTGCTGACCTTCTTGAGAGTCTTGGTGGTCATTGATAAAGCCGTTGATGATGGTTGGGCCTGAGAAATATCTGCAGTGACGTTCTAGGGCTGGGACGATTGATGCCTGGCAACCACAACCATCTTTTTTTGCGCAGGGAATGACTCCAACCACTGGAGTGTTTTCCCTCTGATGTCCAGTTACACCAAGATTCCTTGACACACTCAGTCAAATGCTGCCTTGATGTCCAGGGCAATCTCACCTCACCTCTAGAATTCAGCTCTTTGGTCTATGTTTAGACTCAGGTGACATTGAGGTCAGGAGCCGAGTGGTCCTGATGTAACCCAGACTGGGCAAAGACTGTTGTTGTAAGTGCTACTTTGATAGCGCTTAACCCATGAGTACCAGTGAAATACATCTATTTATTACAACAGACAGTATTCAACCTCCAGAAGCAGCGTATATATGGTTGCAATAGTTAATTATGTGACACAGTGCTTTAAAGTAATAGTGATACATCAACCTTAAAGTAACACTTGCACTTCACACTGATATACACAGCCATTGTGTTGGGGAGGAGTGGGGGGGGTGTACTACTAGAGAGGGTGAGTTTTATTTGTTGCAAAAGTGCAACTGGGACAAAGATTGTTTCCCCTCCTCACGGTGACTGTAACAGCTACCCCGGTCCTGAACCTGATCATGTATAATCCAGGACAGAACATTTAATGGTCTCTCCATGTACCCCAGCGTTCAGAGAGATACCTGACAGTCAGTTGCTCTCACTTGGGATCTGCAGCCAGTTTGTAAACTATTTTGCAGTTTTGTGAATAATTTTATTACTTTTCTCATGTTTTTGTTTAGGACAGCAAATTTCCCACTGTTCTCATTGGGATCTTCATTGAGCAGCTGACGCCCTTTGTAGAGGAGTTCTTTGAACGTTTGGTGAATTTGAATTTCCCAAAGGAACATCTCCAAATCTTCATCCACAATACAGTGAGTGTGGGAGCAGCAGAGCGGTGGGCAGGAGGGGATGAGGGTTGTGGGTGGTCTGGATAGTTGGCTATGCTGACTTATCTTTTGATTATATACTACTTTTGGGGCCCATGAACTGCTACAGGAAGATTAGTTCCTGAATATTTTGAAATAGTGGCCAGTGAATGTGATTGATATCCTGATCAATGCTGAGTGAGATATTTAGGGTAAGATACTGGTGGCTAGAGTAGGGTGGTCCGATTTGGATTTGGTGCTATGTACTGAGATGTTCTTTCTGTGTTAATAGCAAACTGACTATGAGCGGTATGTGTGGAAGTTCATAGAGCAATACGGGGACAAGTATCAGAATGTGAAAGTGATTGGCCCAGAGGAGGAGCTTGGCAATGCAGATGCTCGCAACATGGGACTGTGAGTAACAAACAGGGTGGGAAATAGCTGGAGTCTTGTGTCCTTTGAATTTGAAGGTCGTCTGCTCAAGTTCAGCTCCAGAAATTCAAACCCATTATCCAGCTGACACACAGTGCCATACACAGCATCCATTATGAGGGAGTGACACACTCAAAGAGGTGCTGATTTTTCAAATGAGATGTCCAACTGAGGCTCTGTCCACCCCCTCAAGCAGATACATTAGATTCTATAGAACTGTTCGGAAGCAATAGGCATTCTCCTCACTGTCCTGGGCCATGCTTATCCAACAGATTTTCTGGCTGTTATTACTTTGGTGTTTCTGAAAACTTACTGTGGGCAAATTTGCTGCTATGCTTCCCATATGACCACAATGTTTATGCACCCTATTTGGGATGTCTCAGAATCATTTTAGGGGCTATGGAAATGTGAGTCATTTTGCAGCAAGTTTTGCTCTAACTGTGCACAGGGGAGTGAGAGAGTGCTTATTTCATTGGGGTATTTATTAATTTTTTTCACATCTATGTGATTTGTTGGTTTATGTGGATGTGTGTGTGTGTTATGGTATTATTGGATGCATGTTTGCATTTGTGTCCTTTCATGTGTTAAATGGAAGTTCTTTTAAATTGACTGAAAAGCAAAAAGCTGGAGAAGCTGGAAATTTGAAATACAGTTGGAAAATTCTGGAAATACTCAGCAGGGCAGGCAGCATCTGTGAAGAGGCAAAAAAAACAGAGCAAATGTTAGAGGTTTGTGACCTTTTGTCAGAATTGTCCAATTCACTAAATAAGAAATAAGTCATGAGTGAATTGCTGTTTCACCTAAAGGCATGCATGGGTCCCATGATGGTGGGAAGAGAAGAGGTTAAGGGCAAGTGTAGCATCTCTTGCAGTTGCAATGGAAGTGGCCATGAGATAGGGTGTGGGTGTTACCAGGTTATCATTCGAGGGAATGGTCACTCAGGTACTAAAATGGGAGGGGAGAGGAAGGGAAGATACGTCTGGTAGTGGCATCTTGTTAAAAGTGGTGGAAATAATTGAGGAAGTTCTATTGAACATGGAGGCTGATAGGATAGAGGGAAGGAGGTGGGAGGAGAGGGGACATGAGCAGAAGTGCTGGAAAGGTGTGGTTGAGAGCTCCGTCAACTATGGCAGAGGTGAAACTGCAGTTAAGGAAGAAAAGCATCTCAGGAGCACTGGTGTGTGACATGCTATTGTCAGAATAGGTATGATGGTGAAACACGGAGAATGGAGTGGAATTCTTAAAGGAAGCAGAGCGGGAGGAGCCTGGTCAAGATAGCCTGGTAGTCTGTGGGTTTGCAGTGAATATTGGATGCTAACTGACCCCCTGAGATGTAGATAGAAAGTTGAGAAAGTGAAGGAAAGAGTCAAAGATGTCAGATTACACCCTGCTCTGACAAGGTGATGAAGCATTCAAGTCCCATACAAAAGCAAGAAGCAGCACCAATTCAGTCACCTATGCACCAGAAAAAGAGGCAAGAGGGGGGCCCTCATTGGACTGAAACAAGGACCATTCCACTTGTTCAAAAAAGAGAGGTACAGATTGTACCAATAGCTACTATAGCTTTGATTTGGAGGAACTGGGTGCATTTAAAGGAGGAGCTATTCAGTGTGAAAATGAGTCCAGCCAGGTGGTGGCAGTGTGATCTGGTTGAGCCTCTGTTCAGGGAAGAAACAAAGGGCCCTCAGGCCATTCTGATTTGGGATGGAGGTGTAGAGGGATTGAATGTCCATGGTGAAAATGTGAAGGTTGTGAGCAGGAAACTGGAAATGTCAGAGAGTGTCAGAGCTATAACATATAATTGGGAAGAGACTGGACAGGGGAATAAAGAATAGAATTAAAGTAAAAAGAAATAAGTTGCAACACCAACTGATTATTTACCATATTTTCTGTTTTTCTTGTCACCTATGTCGTGTTTGAACATGATCTTCCAATTGTGTAAATTGGAATTGCAATTTGTCAAGCAGATGTTATAGATGTCTGTGACCATCTCCCTGTCTCCCTCAGTGATATGTGCCGTCAGGATGTGACATGTGATTATTACTTCAGTGTTGATATCGAAGTTGTGCTACAGAATCGTGATGTCCTGAAGCTCCTTATTGAACAAAACAGGTCAGAACAAAATTTTCACACTCTTTATCTGTTCCAGAAAGGCTCCAAATTAAAAATGTTATATTTCAGGTTAAAGTACAAACTGATTTTATTGCTTAACTATAATTAGTCTGCCAAACCGTATTTTAAATAATTTTTGAGAGTCAATAAAGCCATTTTGAATAATGGGCTACATTCAAATTTCTGAAAATGAAGTTTTTGATACAAACTTTATCCTCCTCAACATTCTGTTGCAGCAAAGTTATGGAGAAATATTGTCAGAGAATATCAATAAAAATAAGTTTAAAAGGCATCAGTAAATTCAGAATCTGTAATCCTTATAATTAGGAGTCTGGAATACAGAGGCAAAGGGTACAGTGCTGGGCACCCTACCTTAGAAATTATGTATGGGTTGTGGATAGAGTATAATGCAGATGTATCAGGATGTTACCAGGGCTCAAAGGTTAAACTGTCAAGGTTGTATGCCTGGAAAATAGAAGGTTAAAGGGTAAATTTAGAATTTTTGAAAAGAATTGATAGGATAGAAAGAGTGGAATATTTTCATTGGTGGGGAATCTAGGAAATGGGACATGGCCAAGTCAGAAGAGAAGTTAAGAAACTGTCCTTCAAACAAAAGATTGTGGAAGTCTCACAAAGGAAGTTATTGATAATGACCCAATTAATGATTAAAAATCTGAAATTAGTACATTTTTGCCAGATTGTCATAATAAGGGATATGGAACAAATTCGGGTAGTACTGAGGTCAGGGCCTGGACCTGCCTTGATCACATTGAATGGTATAGGAAGCTGTTTAACTATATCAGCTCTGGGCCGCTACTCACCTCTTGGAATAAACTAGAATCCAAATTCTTTTGTTAGCAGTCTTGGTGATCGATGTTAATTATTTTTTAACATATAGGTGGATGGGAAATTAAGTTAAATAGGTTAATATTGAGTGCAATAATGGTGAATAGTCCGGCCTCTGTCAACTTGAACCTAGACTAGATGAACCAGATGAATAATAAGAATTAATTTAAAAACATAGCACATTCAGTTTAAATTAGAAAAGAATTGTGAGCCATATTCTTTCAGATGCAGGAATTTATTTAAAGCAAAAGCTGAGGAATTCTGAAATTTGTTTTGTGGGCAAAAATTGTCTCATCATCATAATTGTCATTGATAATTTTGGTTTTTGCAGATCGATACTGGCTCCACTGGTCAGTCGTCGCAAGAAGCTGTGGTCTAACTTCTGGGGGGCAATGAGCGTTGATGGATATTATGCCCGGTCGGAAGATTATGTGGATATTGTTGATCGACGGAGAATGTGAGCTTCATCTTTTCAACTTGTACTCAAAATGTGCTCATTCTCATACATCATGCATCTTGTTAGCTAATTTGTGAATAGTCCAGAGTTCCTCAATTCAGTGACTCCTCTTCGCACATGTCTCTTTGTTGGTGACAATATTTGCTTCATGTAATTGCAAATTGGGTAATATTTTGTTTTCCATTATAATGGTTCAATGGGGAATGAATTTGATATGAATCCAATCCAGTTATATTGGTCCAATGAGGAAGGAATTTGGAGGGAATCGATCCAGGTGTAAATTGATCCACAAGCAAATTTGCCATGAGAACGTGAGCAAACAGTTCTGTCCATGAAAAGTCTCAAAATAGTCATGCTAATAACATTCTGCTCATGTACTTAGTTTGATTAAAAACACCTACCTTGCCCTGTAACTGGGTCTGTGTGATGCAGTAGCACTTGATGTGCAGTAGGTTCTAGTCTTCAGCATTCTGAGCAGAAGAAGATAGATTTAGGATGCAGATCAACCATGATCTCCAGGTTTAATAGATACAGGGGGCTCCCTGTTTCCATGTTCCTATATTTAACTGGTCCAAGAGAGTTTGTATAACCCCATAATAGGTGAGCTGGATTGAATCCAATCTGAGCATTCCTCTTTACATCTGGCAAAGGAAGTTCTCCTTTCATTATTCTGGGCTAGATTTTAACCCAGGTTCCAGAGAAGGATAGATATGTTTAGATAGACCCTGTGTAGTAATTTCACTGTTGCTCTTTACTGAGAGAATGGATCTGTTCCCAGTGAGGCAACAGTGAACCCATCTACAGCACTGATGTTGATCACAGAGGCTCCAGGCATGCTGGGTGCCAAACAGGAACAGATGTTGGAATTCGGTGCTTGTGCACTTCTGTGTGGGCTGTGAGCTGGAAATGTAATTGTTTCTTCTTTGTGCTGTTTTCTGTGTAGAGGTGTGTGGAATGTCCCATATATCTCCAGTGTCTACCTGATCCAAGGCACCTTGCTGCGGTCAGACTTGACTGACAGAGATCTCTACCACAGTAACAAGCTGGACACAGACATGGCTTTCTGTCACAACATTAGAGAGCAGGTGAGAGCCCGAGCTTACCCCAGGAATGAGAATTTCCCTAAGATGAGGCAACTCACTGTGGAGTTTCTCTCCTTACCAGGAATAGAGTGTGGGAGATGATAATTGATCCTCTGTCTGCTGGGCAGAGATAAGATGTCTTGATATCCCTAAACATTGGTATTAATCAACTTTTTGTTTCTGCAGGGAATCTTCATGTACCTCACCAACAGGCATGAGTTTGGATACATTCTCTCTGTGGCAAACTGTCACACCGGTAACCTCCACAATGACCTCTGGCAGATCTCTGAAAACCAAAAGGTATGTGTAATGGGGGAATCAAAGAAAGGGAAGGTATGGTAGGGCACAGACATTTGACTCTGGCTGGTAATTCTTGGCCTGGGTAGCTGGGCTCCAGTAGGGCCCAGTGTTGAGAAAAATGGGGAATAAGTAAATGGAACAATACCTGATTTAACTTGTGGCCAGTGGGAGAACAGGAGCCTGGAGAAAGAAACAATATATTTTGGCATATAGTGCTATAATTATTGCAATATTTATGTTGTTTCTTTTTAAAGATACTAAATTAAAATGAATTTAGTCAAAACAGATAATGCTTGGAAGCAGTTTCCTCCTTCTTAAGATGTGACTTAGTTCAGGACAGATGTGCTCATGATGTAGCTGCTCACTGACTTGGGTCAGTAGGTCTCAGGAGATGGAGTAGTGAGCAAGGCACAGGAAACATGGCATCCCATTCATTTCTCTTTCTGTTACATTGCAGGATTGGGAGGAAAAGTACATTCATCCAAACTGGAGCAAAGCTTTCGAAGAGAAAACCTTCTTACAGGTAAGAAGACTAAGTTTTTGGTAAGTGTGGTACAAGGAGTCCAGATTGGGAACTCTTCCTGTTCCAGCTTGCAAAAGAAGCTGATCAATAAAGTAACTGTAAAGTGTGGTGTCCCCTGGAGAAACTGGGTCACCTTCACCCATGTGCCCTGATATCAGCACTTGGTATCTTCTCCTCCCACCACCACAGTGCGTGACATTGTCAACATATTAGCAGTCTGGTCTTTATAACATTCAGCACAGCATTATGTGTGATGATAGTGTGCAAAACTCATGTGTAGCAGTAGTGTCCAACAACCATGTATGATGGTAAACCTTGTGCAATGCTGGGTTTACTGTCCAGCAATGACATTTTGCCCTGGCAAAGGAGACCTTGGGCTGCACACACACCATCTACAAGTGCTGATGAGGCATGATATTCCTTATGGTTCCGAATCATTGCACATGGTAGCACAGATTGAAAATACTCTACTTACAATAAAGTCTCGTCAGTACCATCTAGCTCAGTACTATGGTGCAGAGAGGATTATTAAATGAGTGATGGATTGGGTGCTGTGAGGTGAGGATGCAGTCAGCTGCATGGTACAGATTCAAAGCAGTATACTTGTTCCATGATGTTTTACAGCCTTGTCCAGATGTTTACTGGTTCCCTATTTTTACTGAACGAGCCTGTGACGACCTTGTTGAGGAGATGGAACATTATGGACAATGGTCAACTGGAGGCAATGAGGTGAGTGGGCCAGTGATCAAGGATGGGGTGACTGTGTGTGTCTGATCATGACTCCTTAATGTTTCAAATGTCATTTTCAACTCTGTCCCAGGACACACGTATTCAGGGTGGATATGAAAATGTGCCAACAATCGATATTCACATGAATCAGATTGGATATGAGAAACAATGGCAGAAGTTTTTAAGAGAATACATTGCACCTTTAACAGAAAGGTTCTACCCAGGCTACTACACCAAGGTCAGTTTTACTGCCCTACTGTACCACGTTGTGGTTGTCTGCTTGTTTGCTCCTGCAACACTGGGGTGATGTAGGCATCAAGGTATCATTTGTTCAAACCCAGAAACTGAGAGCGTTACTGAATATCAATTGTAAAGTTAAGATTTGCCACTGAAGTTAGCATTGCAGGAGAGGTTAGAATTGCAGCACGGGGATCGCAGATGGTTGGTGGAGAGGAGCTTGCAGAGATTAGGAGGAACAAAATGAAAGTGGAGTATGAAAGCGATGTTGAAAATTTTAACTCTGACAGTTTGTTGAACCAGGAGCTGATGTAATTCAGTGACATGGCTAAATGGATCAGCAGAACCTGGTGCAGTGGATGAACTGATATGTGGAGAGTGGAAGAGGGGAGGCTAGCCAGGAGAATATTTGGAATACTCTGGAAATAAGAAAGATATGATTATGGGCTGCATTAAAAGGAGAGCTGAGGCAGAGGCAGTTAAATGCCATTATGGAGGTGAAAATATAAGTAGAATTGGGGTCCAAAGTTAAGCTCAGATCAAATATTGGCTTGGTTGCCATGTTTTTGCTTCAGCTGATGGAGGGTAGGAGTCTGTAACAAGGGAATGGCATTGTAGCAGGAATCAAAGACAATGGCTTTGGTCTCCTCAGTATTCTTAACCCAAAAGATATAGTTTGGTTGCTGGTTCCGAGGCCAGATTTGGGTGGTCAGGAAGACCAACAGTCCTATCATGCCTGTGTTGAGACTATGTGAGGTGCGGGAAAAGAAGTGTTTGGATCAGAGCCTGTACTGTCATTGTGATGGTTGGGGTGGTGGAGATTGGTAGGTATGAAGGTCTTGCATCCTCTAATATCACTGCATTGTGGTGGTAGGAGGAGGAGATACCAGGAGTTCACAGTAAGGTCTCAGATTGGGAGAGAGATATCAAGAGCATTTGCCTCGTTGGGGCAGAAGGGACTGGGTTTGGTAGGACTATAAGACATTGGAGCAGAATTAGGCCATTTGGCCCATTGAGTCTTCTCTGTCATTTGATCGTTGCTGATTTTATTTTTCCCTCCCAACCCTATTCTCCTGCCTTCTCCCCATAACCTTTGATGCCCTTACTAATCAAGAACCTATCAAACTCCACTTGAAATATACCCAATGACTTGGCCTCCACAGCTGTCTGTGGCAATGAATTCCACAGATTCATCATCCTCTGGCTAAAGAAATTCCTCCTCATCTCTGTTCTAAGGGATGTCCTTCTATTCTGAGGCTGTGCCCTCTGGTCCAAGACTCTGCCACTACTGGAAACATCCTCTCCACATCCACTTTATCCAGGCCTTCCAATATTTGGTAGGTTTCAATGAGATCCCCCCTCATCCTTCTAAACTCCAGTGAGTACAGGCCCAGAACCATCCAATGCTCCTTATACGTTAACCCTTTCATTCCCAGGATCATTCTTGTAAACCTCCTCTGGACCCTCTCCAATGCCAGCACATCCTTCCTTAGAAATGGGGTCCAAAACTGCTCTCAATACTCCAAATGTGGTCTGCCCAACGCCTTAAAGCCTCAGCATCGCATCCTTGCTTTTATATTCTAGTCCCCTCGAAATGAATGCTAACATTGCATTTGCATTCCTTGCTACCAACTCAACCTGCAAGTCCACCTTTAGGAAATCCTGCACTAGGACTCCCAAGTTGCTTTGCACCTCCGATTTCTGAATTCGCTCCCCATTTAGCAAATAGTCTACACCTTTATTCCTTCTACCAAAGTGCATGACCATACACTTCCCTGTGCTGTATTCCATCTGCCACTTCTTTGCCCATTCTCCCAACCTGTCCAAGTCCTTCTGCAAACTTCGTGCTTCTTCAACACTACCTGCCCCTAGAGGTACCTTTGTATCATCCGCAAACTTGGCCACAAAGCCATCAATTCCGTCACCTAGATCATTAACATATAATGTGAAAAGTAGCGGACCCAACACCGACCCCTGCAGAACACCACTAGTCACCAGCAGCCAACCAGCAAAGGCCCCCTTTAATCCCACTCTTTGCCTTCTATCAATCAGCCAATCTTCTATCCATGCTGGTACCTTCCCTGTAATACCATGGGCTCCTAACTTGTTTAGCAGCCTCATGAATGGCACCTTGTCAAAGGCCCTCTGAAAATCCAAGTAAACAACATCCACTGACTCTCCTTTGTCTATCTTGCCTGTTACTTCCTCAAAGAATTCCAACAGATTTGTCAAGCAAGATTTCCCCTAAAGGAAACCATGCTCACTTCAGCCTATTTTATCATGAGCTTTCAAGTACCCCGAAACCCCATCCTTAATAATGGACTCTAATATCTTACCTACCACTGAAGTCAGGCTAACTGGCCTATAATTTCCTGTCTTTTGCCTTCCTCACTTCTTAAAGAGTGGAATGACATTTGTGATTTTCCAGTCTTCTGGAATCATTCCTGACTCTAGTTATTCTTGAAAGATCACTACTAATGCCTCCACAATCTCTTCAGCTACCTCTTTCAGAATCCTGGGTGTAGTCCATCCAGTCCAGGTGACTTATCCACCTTCAGACCTTTAAGCTCCCAAGCACCTTCTCCTTAGTAATAGTGACTATACTCACTTCTACCCCAACCTCTCTCAAACTTCTGGCATGTTGCTGGTGTCTTCCACAATAAAGACTGACGCAAAATACTTATCCAGTTTGTCCGCCATTTGTTTGTTCCCCATTACTGTCTCTCCAGTGTCATTTTCCAGTGGTCCAATGTCCACTCTTGCCTCTCTTTTACTCTTTATATTTCTGAAAAATCTTTTGGTATCCTCTTTTCTATTATTGGCTAGCTTACCTTCATATTTCATCTTCTCTCCCCTTGATTGCTTTTTTAGTTGACTTTTGTTGGTTTTTAAAAGCTTCCCCATCCTCTAGCTTCCCACTAATTTTTGCAATATTGTATGCCCTCTCTTTTGCTTTTATGCTGCCTTTGACTTCCCTTGCCAGCCACAGTTGCCTCATCTCCCTTTAGAATGCTGCTTCTTCTTTGGGATGAACTGATCCTGTGTCTTCTGAATTACTTCCAGAAACTCCTGCCATTGCTGCTCTACCGTCATCCCTGCTAGGGTCCCCTTCCAATCACCTTTGGCCAGCTCCTCTCTCATGCCTCTGCAGTTACCTTTACTCAACTGTAATACTAATCCATCTGATTTTATCTTCTCCCTCTCAAATTGCAGGGTGAATTCTATCATATTATGATCACTGCCTCCTTAGGGTTCCTTTACTTCAAGCTCCCTGATTAAATCTGGTTCATTGCACAACACCAAATCCAGAATTGCCTTTTTCCTAGTGGGCTTGACCACAGTCTGTTCCAATCTACCTGCATATTGAAATCCCCTATGACCACCGTAACGTTGCCCTTTTTACATGCCTTGTCTATCTCCCATTGTAACTTGTACCCCACATCCTGGCTACTATTCAGAGGCCTCCAAAGGGAGGCCTCTGAACTCCCAACTCCCAACAGGGTCTTTTTACCCTTGCAGTTTCTTAACTCTACCCACAAGGATTCTACATCTTATGATCCTATGTCACTTCTTGTTAAGGATTTGATTTCATGTTTTACCAACAGAGCCACCCCGCCCTCTCTGCCCACCTGCCTGTCTTTTTGATAGGATGTGTACCCTTGGATGTTTAGCTCCCAGCTGTGATCTTCTTTCAACCACAATGTCTAACTGCACTATAAGTTCATCTACCTTATTTCGTATACTGCATGCATTCAAATATAACACCTTCAGTCCTGTATTCACCACCCTTCTTCTCAAATTTGTTTCCATGTTGTCTAAAGTTAAATTCTTATCCCTTTCCGAACTTTCTGTCTTATTCTTTATTCTGGAGACTTAAGTAACCTCTCCTGCACTCTCCTCTTTTACATTTTCCATACTTTTCCAATCTGTTGAATCCACCCCCTACTAGTTTAAAGCCCTATCTTCAGCCCTAGTTATGCGATTCACCAGGACCCTGGTCCCAGCATGGTTCAGGTGGAACCCGTCCCATCAGAATAGCTCCCTCCTTCCCCAATACTGGTGCCATGTCCCACAAATTCAAACTCACTTCTCCCACACCAATCTATGAGCCACGCATTTAACTCTGATCTTATTGACCCTGTACCAATGTGCATGTGGCACAGGTAGCAGTCCAGAGATTATTACCTTTTTGGTCCCTAGGAAGAGGGATTGTACCCAGAATTAGTTAACTGGCTGGAAATGGGGAGACTGAGGCCTCTGTTAAACCCTAAGTGGATTATGGAGGCAGGAGTCAGGTTGAAGGTTCAAGGTCTGAGGCCTTGAGTAGCTGCAGAAATGGGTTAGAGATATGGTGGGGGGAAGGCTATGGTTTGATTGGGGGAGGGGTAGAAGGCTGAAAGCTCTGTATGGGACTAACTGATGTCCCATTTAAGGGAAATCCAGTTTGTCTTAGATGTGCCCAACAATGATTGCTCTTGGGACAAGGACAACATGGTTCAAGCTCCCATCCTCCTCCACAATGCTCTGAAAGGAGCATTACACAAGGAATGACATATCCCATGTACCTCTGATGTGAATTCACATGAGAGGCAGAAAGGTGATACTCACACAGTCTGGGAATGACATGAAACAACCTGGTAATGATTGTTATCGAGTTTCATCTTGGGAAAAAAACAGCATTAAGCAATTAAATTTCTAGGCAGGTGTGCTTTCAGATATTGCAGAGGGGCAGGCGTGTGGGAGCAGGCACTAGATTAAACACTTCTTGCAAAGCAGATCAATGAGTGACCTTGACAGGTGACATGGCATCATCATCCTTAATGACAAGCCTACCTGTAGCTTCAAACAAAGTGTATGCAATGAGTAATGAGGTGCTTGTTCCAGCAGATCCTGGGGTCATCAAGTCAGTCAGCAACTGAGGGAATGAATTGGAGAATAGAGACAGGGACATATTAAATCTGTTTGAAGTTCCTGACCTTCCTCTTAAATGGTGTTTGTTTATAAATCTGTGACTATTGGACTGACTAACACACAGTGAAATGATTTTCAGTCTGCCTGTGACCCTAACTTTCCATATCAGGCATTTTAGGTACATGCTTGGATGTTGAGGCCCAAGTTAAGAGATCGAGGGTTTTAATCACACAGCTTAACTGCAACTGCCCTTCCCACTCCTTTCTCCAAAATTCTTAGAACTAATAAGCAAATATTCAAAAGAAAAGGGGGAAGCATTTTAATACCCCTGTGACTTTTCATCCTGGTTATCCACAGCAGATCAGGAGATTCATTTTCAATCATCTGGGATGCCCAATTAGTTAAAGAATCACAAGAATCCCTTCACCCCCATCCACATGGACTGGGATTTTTTTTTCTCTTTCCCAAGAGTGACTAAGGAGTAGTGATCTTCTCCTGACCTCTCCCCATTGGCCCTGATGAAAAGTATTTGTGAACTTTTGGCTCATATCTGGGTTGGACTCTGTTCTGATGCCTCCTCCACAATTGATTGTAGCTTGCCAACATTCTCAGCACTGGAATAGGGAGCAGAGGAGAGAATATCTGTGGAAGGGAGCAGAAATGATGGGGGGAAAGGTAGTTGTGAAAATAATAAAGAAATTCATTGCCAGACTATTCCAGTTTAGTATTACACCTAACTATTAAATTAGTAAACTATTGATTAGGGGCAGAGACAATAAGAGTCTAACAGACCCACTAACAGCCTATTATAATTATAAACTGTTATAGCTGATGATTGTTATCACCATATTGTTATCACCATGGTTACTAATGTTGGTTTTGTTTCTTCCATGTTAAACTTTTGCTCTCAGGCCAACTCGTTTCTGAACTTTGTAGTGAGATACAAACCTGAGGAGCAGCCCTCGCTTGAACCCCATCATGATGCCTCAACCTTCACTGTTAACGTAGCTCTAAACAGGGCAGGAGTTGATTATGAGGTAAAACCAGTTCAGTCTCACTGGAATACAGCAGGAGGAATTGCCTGGGATGCTGGAGGAACCTGAGACCTAGGTACAGGAGAGGTGCAAGGCCTGGGCTGGAGATAGCTGAGGCCCAGGTGCAGACACGACCTGAGAACACAGGGCTTTGTAAGATGGGATTTAGTTCTCTTTACCCAGTGTCTGCTCTCTAATGGATGCTGCATGGTATTGCTTCATGCCCCTCTTCTTTCTTGCAGGCATTCTTTGACCTGGCCTTTGTAGTTAGATATAAACCTGATGAACAGCCATCTTTAATGCCACATCATGATGCTTCTACTTTTACTGTAAACATTGCACTCAACAAGGTTGGAGTTGACTATCAGGTAAGTTGGATGCTTGAGATGGGCCAATCTGATTCACTCTGTACTCAAGTAAGAAGCGTGTTTCATGGGCTGTTCCACAGGAGCCTGCACTGGGACTTGAAGCATGGCTCTGATATTTACACTGACATTTATTGATTGGCTCCCTGCAAAGTCCTGAAGAGTGTGGTAAATTGATTCTTCCTCTTCGTTCTGGTCTTGCATGTTTAACTTTCTGAAGATGTCTTTGAGCTGTGGAATGTACCAAATTCAGCGGGTGCATGGTTGATCTAATCATTAATGACCAGCGAAGATTGACATTTGATTATTCAACTAATGATTGTCTGTTATACTCCGGGGAAGGTAAGGATATGTCAGGATTCTGATTTAGCCCATCAAGGGGACTAGTGCTGATGAACAGTTAGTTTAACAGCTATTGATAATGTGTACAGCTTGATATTCATTGGTGAATGTTTGTATATTTATTTGCAATAAGTTTTGTGATACTCTCACTTTTTCTGCCAGGGCAATCTGAGTCACAACTCTTGTACTAGTTGCAATTTTTGATGTTGGGTTCTGATCCCAGAATGTGTCCTTGCAACCACAGTTATCTTTGAAAATGACATCAATCTCTGTGACCTTTTTACATGTAATGTTTAATTTAATTGCAGAACTTCCTTGTCCATCCAATTCTGCCCTTTCTATTCACTCTTGCATTTCCTATGATAATTGAGATGGACTGAAGTTGATCAGATGAACCTCGCCCTACTCCTTCTCCCAGGATGAGATGGATTTTGAGGACTAAAACAAATAAAGTATTCTTGGTTTTCATTCCAGTATTAACAGTTGCTGTTTGATGTAGAATAGTTAGGGATCTAACTTCTGCCATTCGAAGAGGATCATAAAACACCTCAGTCCTTAACTGTCCATATGACCCTTAGTGTGTTTCTGTCTATGTATTTAGAACTTTGTACCTCTCTGTTTCTCTTTCCAAGTTAACTGAGGGATTACTGTGAGCAAATAGTGTGGACACCCCTTCCTCCACCACACAAACAGCCAATGTTACCAAGGAAATAAAATCTGAGACTGAAGATTGAACAAAAATGTGAAAGCAAAAACTGTTGAGGTTCACTTTATAATAAAGATCCAGTTTGTGAACCAGATAGAAAGAATTATAAATTGAAGATTAACTACTCCGCCTTACTTTGGAAATTGCTGATCTGCTTAATAACTTATTTATAGGAATTTTCTCAGTTCAAGTGACTTCTCAAGGAGAATGAAAAACACTGTGATGCTGGAGGAACACAGCAGGCCAGGCAGCATCCATGGAGAAAAGCAGGCGGTCAACGTTTCGGGTCAGGACCCTTCTTCAGAACTGAAGATAGGAAAAGGGGAAGCCCAATATATAGGAGGAAAAAGCAGAGCAGTGATAGGTGGACAAAAGAGGGGAGGCGGGGTGAACACACATTGGTGAAAGGTAGATGCAGGTAAGAGATAGTGATAGGCAGGTGCGGGGGAGGAGGGGTGGGAGAGAGAGGGGAAAAAAGGCGGGGGGGAAGAGAGAGGCTTGGAAAGGGAAGAAGAGAAGAAGCATAGGGGGGGGGGGTGCATTACTTAAAGTGGGAGAATTCAATGCTCTTGCTGTTAGGCTGCAAGGTTCCAAGACGGAAAATGAGGTGGTGTTCCTCCATTTTGCGCTTGGAATTCTCCTGGCAGTGGAGGAGGCCAAGGACTGTCATATCAGTGATAGTGTGGGAGGGGAGTTGAAGTGACTGGCAACAGGGAGATGCAGATTGCGGTTACGGACAGAGTACAGGTGTTCTGCGAAATGGTCACCTAGTCTGCGTTTGGTCTCACCAATGTAGAGGCGGCCACACTTGTAGCACCGAATGCAGTAGATGATATTAAGGGAGGTGCAGGTGAATCTCTGTCTCACCTGAAAGGACTGTTTGGATCCCTGGATCGAGGTGGTGCAGGGGCAGGTGTTACACCTATGGCGGGGGCAGTGGAAAGTTCCCAAGGTGGGAGCGGGATGGGTGGGGAGGAGTGAATAGGGAGTGGCAGAGAGAGCTGTCCCTGCAAAAGGCAGAAAGGAGTGGGGAGGGGAAGCTATGCTTGGTAGTGGGGTCCCGTTGGAGATGGCGGAAGTGGTGGAGAATGATGTGTTGGATATGTAGGCTGGTGGAATGAAATGTGAGGACAAGAGGGACCCTATCCCTGTTGGGTCTGGGAAGGGTGGGGGTGAGAGCAGAGGTTCGGAAAATGGCAAAGATGCAGGTGCGAGCTCTCTCGACCACAGTAGGGGGGAAGCCATGATTAGAAAAGAAGTTGGATATCTCGGATGTCCTGGAGTGGAAAGCCTCATCATGGGAGCAGATGCGGTGGAGGCAGAGAAATTAAGAGAAAGGGATGGCATCCTTGCAAGAGACAGGGTGGGAGGAGCTGTAATCGAGGTACCTGTGGGCATCAGTGGGTTTATAGAAGAGATTCATCTAGATTCCAGCATATGCAGTCCTTTGTTTCTCAAGGAGAATGTTCATTTATGGCTTTTGAAAGTTGCTGGTATCTGAAATGAAAAGAGGGTCTGAATTGAGTTCATGTGATTGGCTGTTGCTATGTTAGGGGAGTTTATAAAGGCTGACATTTGTCATCTGACCTTTCCATAACTTGTTTTCACCACGTTGGGGATAAGTGCAGTCAGTGCCTTACTCATATTTCTAGGGTTAGACAAAACATCACTGATTCATCTTTTAGGAGAAATTTGACTCAAGGTGGAATTACTACTCCACCTTTGGCTTAGAGCAGCATAGCTGAAGATCCTGCCTCCTTTCAGTCAAGACTATTTCCCAGTGCATGACCCTGTGCAACATTCAGTAGACAGGACTTAATAACAGGACCATTTTTACCCTTGTGTCTCTGTTCATGTGAATGTTAATTTATCAATTGTCTAATTTTTTATTCTGTGATTAACTGTATTGAGGGTCCAAATACACATTTCTCCAGGTTTCTCTGCATATTTGACTTTATTCTGGCCTGTCTGGTGTTAGCCTACAGAACTGACTGAGTGTATAACTGTCTAGCATTTTACTGTGTGTACCTCAGGACTGATTGCCCTAGCAGTGTATAACAGGAATGAACACTGGTATATTTCTTGTTGTATTTCCTTATCTTGCCTTCAACCAAGGTTAGCAGAAAACCATTCTTAGTGAGACTTGATCATTGTTTGTTCAGCATTTGTTCCTAAGGATAGACATTGCTATTAAACCTAATGGTTGTTGTCTTTTGCAGGGAGGTGGCTGCAGGTTCATCAGGTATAACTGTTCCATTCAAGCACCTCGGAAGGGCTGGGCCCTCATGCATCCAGGAAGACTGACTCATTACCATGAGGGTCTTCCAACCACCAGCGGAACACGATATATTGCTGTCTCTTTTGTTGACCCTTAAAGTGCTTAGCATCTGAGTGTATGCAGTGGAAGCTGTTACAGATGTCAGTTTGCAACAAACTTAACTTTTCTTCTTTAAGGTATTACAGCATGGACAGCTCATGTCCCTCTCTGTATATAATGGTTAATAAATTTTTCTAGGTGCTAAGTTCTAAGGGATAGTTACAGCAGGTGTATTTGTCAGTTGTGAAAGTTAATATCAGAATAATCAAATCCCAGGCAAATGACATGAAACACAGATACAGAGGTACCACATCTCATGGTAACCTGACAGTATATGATCCAGAAATCCTGGAGGTATATGGCTACTCTATGCCATTATAACCAAAGAGTTTGTAATAGTGGAACCTGGAAGTACAGGTCCATCCCACCACATAATAATCAGTGAGTTTCTTGGTGGTACTGGAGGTACACAATTGGCCCAACTCATAGCAACCAGAAGATGTTATCTAGGGATCCTGGAGGTACAGGCTATACTTTCCATAGTAATGAGCATGAATGCTGAAGGTAGACCACTACTCCATCCCACTTTGTTTTGAGTTGGGAGGAATGAGTAGTATTGGAGCTGTCAGACTCTAGCTCTGTACCCGTCCTGGATTTCAGTCCTCTATCTACGATGCTGAACCAATGCAGTCAGAATGAGAGGGGAGTGACTACAATTGGCTTTGACTGTGAGATCACAGAACATACATGTGTGTGGACCATGGCTTGACAAGTTAGCATCAGCTGTGATATTTCAGTTTTCCTGCTGACACTTGTACTCTGAACATCCATGGAGTAGCACCCTGAGAATAGGGATAGGAAACAAAAAGATTTGATTATTACGATTTGCAGGAAGAGATGGGCAGTGAATTTGCCTGCACATTGCACTTACTTCACAATTAACTGGTAGCTGAGATTATTGTTTGACTAAGCTAGTAATACAGGAAATCATGAACTACCTCTTCACACAAATGATGCAAGAATTAAGAATGCTGCCTTGTATGGCCATTGCTGTAGTGTATAAAAGAAAGAGTTGCCTGTGAAATGAAGGTTAGATGTATGTGGAGAAAGGCCAAGGAATTATCTGTTTCTCTTCATGTAAGTATAGACTGTCAAGCACCCTGCTAACTATCCCTCATTAGAAACTTCTGGTGTTCACTGCCTGTAGACCCTCTGAACTATTGTTTGAGAATATGTCAAGCATTCTGCATACACTATCAAATATTGCTCCATCTTGTTTTTGCTAGCTGATCTCTAGCCTTGGCTTCACTATTACAGTCAAAGACTCATCAACCATCATTTTTTTTTACTTTTGTCTTCAATACCTCCCATCACAGAAATCAGTTGTTTTATCTCAACAGATGATGTGTTGAAAATATAGTTACAGACTCCCCACCTTGCACTGAACTGCTAACACCATTATTCTGCTCTGCTTACAGCTCCAGTATTCAGAAAGTAAACATCTAGTCTAACTGAACGTTATTAGCTCTGCTAGGAATGCAGTAAACGGGAGTTGGTAAGAATTATCACCCCATTGGGAAACTTACAAACAAATAGGGGTAGAAGCAGATTGGATGGGGAAACCGTGAGGAGAGGAGGTGCTTGGATGCATAAAACCTTGTGTGCCAATAGCATTAAGAACTTTCTTCCTGACGTCAGTTTTCCTTGTTTCCATTTAGAAAGTGGAATATTCCAACTCAGATTTTTCATGGGATTGACAAATGTAGGAAAACTAAGTACCAGCCCTGGAAGTTGAAATCATGTGTCCTCAGCAGGTTATACAAATTGGCCATCTGTTGAGCCTCGTACACAAATCACTGCAATTATATAATCCCCTAAAATCCGGTCAGAGATGAAAAGTTCTTTACAGGGAGATGAACAGAAGGAAAACAGATGGAAAGGAAAATTTGAGAAAATGTGAGGCCCTTCTCCTCATTCATATATTGTCAAAATAAAAACTTCTATAGTGAAACATTTTGCTGTTAGTATTTTCTAAAAGATGTTTCATCTCGTATGTTTGCTATTGATTGGAGTGATTGGCAATGAAGAGCTGTTCAACCTTTGTGAGCATGTTAATATTAGCTTAGAGATGGGAAGAACTTAAAATGAAAAACTGCTATGTAGTGGTTAAGTAGGAGAAATTGTTAGTTCCCATTAGGTATTGTAGAGGTTACCATAGCTGAAATCACTAGTTTAGCTTGAAAAGGAATGTTTAAAGTACACAGCTTGGTTTATTGGCATTAGCTGTACTTACAACATTTGCCACAACTGATTACAAGAACATCCCAGCTGTAGTTTGCTTCCATTTTTCTGACTCAACTTTTCCACTTCTCTGACTTAACTTTTCCACTTTGAGCTCATTTAATTACCCTTCCTACTAACTTGGAGGTTGAGATCATAGAGTCATGAATAAGTCAATAGAATTGCACAGCATGAAAACAGGCCATTCGGCCCAATGTGTCCACACCAGTCAGTGGGCAAACTTGCTATTCCACCCAATTTCAACTACTCTCTGGGTGAAGGTCCCCCTTGTATCCCCTCTAAATCTCTTTCCCCCTTACTGTAAACTTATGTCCTCTAATTTTACCTACCTCTGATATTGGGAAAGTTTCCTGTAGTCTACCCTATTTCTACCCCTCATGTCCCCTCTAAACCTGTTCCACTCTAGGGAGAACAAACCTAGCTTCTCTGGTCTCTCCTCATAACTGAACTGCTCCATCTTGGGCAATATCCTGGTGAATCCCCTCTGCACCCTCTCCAAAGCTTTTCTAAAGCATGGTGACTAGAACTGCACATAGTACTCCACATGAAGTCTGACCAACGTTTTATAAAGTGGGAGCATAACCTCTCTACTTACGTATTCAATGCTGTGACCAATGAAGACCAGTATCCCAATATGCCTTCCTAACCACATTATCTATTTATGTTGCAAACTTGAAGGATTTATTGACTTCTACTCAAAGGTCCCTCTATCCCTCAATACTCCAGAAGACCTATTGTTCACAGTGTATGCCCTAGCCTCATTAGTACTCCCAAAATGCATCACCTCGCACTTGTCTGGATTAAACTCCATCTGCCATTTTTCAGCCATTTCACTTTCAAGATCATGGACATATTCCTTGTTTAGCAGCAAACTTGGATGTGGCTTGGAGAGACTGATATTCTTTGAAATTGATCCAAGACAAAGTTAAATTCAAGCTAATACTGAGTACATTATGACTCAACATCTTAATCATTTGCAGCTGCCCCATTCTGCTTGGCAGACTTTGCTTCCCAAGCTTTATTTGCTGCTCTTTTATGTACTGCTAAACCGGGTCTAGCAACATTCACACCACACAAATACCAGGAATTCTCCATTTCCAACATGAGTATAACCACCTGCCTGGAATCATAGTATTGTTATAACACAGGAGGCCATTCACCAGAGAGTGGATCTTTGTAGAGCAATCCAGTTATTCCCAATGCAGCACACTTTTAGGCTGCTGTGTAAATACGTTTTTCCTCATACCAACACTGGATCTTTTGCCATTAAATCTGGGTCTTCTGACTCCTCACATAATGGAAACGCTTTCTCACTATGTACATACTCTTATCTAAACCTGTCATGATATTGTGCACCTCTATCAAATCCCACCACCTTCTCTACTCCAAGAACAAACTCAGATGCTCTTGTCTGTCCTTGTAACTGTAACTGAATTTTAAAATGTCTCACCCTCTATACATCTCTGCCAACCAGTTTTCACTTTATTTTAAAGTAATTTCTTCCTCATCCCTGTTCATCTTATCAATCTACTCATTTCCCACACCCTTTCTATTACCAGCCCCTCCCCCACATCATCCCATTTTCTCCTACCCTTTCCAAATCTGCACATAACTGAGGTGGGAATTGAACCCAAGCATAGAATGTTTTATGTTTTGGTAGTTAAAGATCTTCTCACCATCGTCCTGAAATCCAACCACCACAGAAGGCTGCTTTCAGTAAATTAACACCATGCAAGAAATGCAATAGATACAGCCAGGCCATAGGCCTTACAACATTATGGTTGTGGTGCTTAAGAGTTGTCCAGAAACAGACATGCCCCTACTCAAGCTTTATGAATATATTAGCAACTGCATGACGAAGTGGAATATTCCACAGGTATGTCCTGTCTACAAAAAGGATGAACTGATCCAGCCAATAGCCACAGTACGTCTATTCTCAAACATCAGCAAATTGATAGAAGGTGTTGTCAACAGTGCTAACAAACACCACTTACTCCCCAACAACAGGCTCATTGTTACTCAGTTCGGGAACTGTCCTGCTCCAGACCTCATTACAACCTTCATTCAACAAGGGCAAAAAAAAAACTGAATTCCAGAGGCAAGATGAGAGTGACTGCTCTTGCCATTAAGGCAGCATTTAACCAATTATGACATCAAGAAACCTTGGTAAAACTGGTCAATGAACATCACTCTGAAAGGCTGGTGTTATACCATACACAAAGGAAGATAGTTATGACTTGATTATCCTATTCTTGGGAGATTGTTGCAAGATACCTTAAGGGGGAATTTCCCAAAACCACCCATCATCAACTCTTCAATAATTTTCCTTTTATTAAAAGATCAGAAGTGGGGATTTCACTGATGATTGCAGAATTGGGTGTAAAATACAGGTATGGATTGAAAATTAGTTAACAAACAAAAAATGAATAGGAATAAATGGGTAATTTTCAGGTTGGGATGCTGTAACTAGTGGGTGCCACAGGGATCATTGTGCCCTGCTGCTCACAATCTGTGTCAATGATTTGAATGAGGGAACTGTGTACTAAAGTAGCTAAGTGAATGGATGAGAATGTGACAGGTGGAATATAATGTAAATAATTGAGAAAGCATTTTGGCTAAAAAGAAATGGGGATTTTTTTTAATGGTGAGATCGAAAGGTGTTTTTGAGGGATCTGGGTGTCATTGTATATGAATCATTGAAAGTAAACATGCAGATAAAGCAAGCAGTTAAAATGGTAAGCAATATGCTGGTCTCTCCACCTAAGGAAGAATATACTTGCCATAGAGGGACTGTAACAAAGATTCACCAGTGGGAAGCAGAGGAAAGGGAGTGGGATGAAGCAGTGAGGATTTGGGAGTGGCAGGGCAGAAGGAGGAGAAATGGAGGAGTGGAGGAGAGATGAATGAGTCAGTGGTAGATGGCAACGTTGCTAATAGTGTCACGTTGTAAAGGGAAATTGGCTGCCTGGCACAGTATCAATATAATTTTTCCAACCTAGCCACCTGGCGAGTCTCCAGCTGAATGACTTTGGAAAGCTATTTCATTGTGATTGACAGGCACAGGGGTTCTTTGATCAGTGCCAAGCTCTATCTCTCCAACGCTGATTGCCATATTAACAACTACATGGAGGGAAATAAAAACTGAAAATGCTGGGAGCACTCGGCACGTCAGGCAGCACCTGTGGAAAGAAGAACAGAAGTAACATTTTAGGTCCAAGACGCCTTATGAAAACTCTACCAAGAATGATGCTTTCCTGTTGATAATTCAAGGAACCACAGAATCCTTCTCTACAAGGCAAAGCAAGCTTCTCTTCCAACTTGGCTTTGATGAAAGGATATCGTACTGGAACGATGATTATACTGTTCCCACTGCAGAGACTGCCTGCCCTGCTGAGTATCTCCAGCATTTTCTGTTTCTATTTTGCAGCATCTACAATGTTTTTAGTCCACCTACAACCAGCCCTTTTTTGTTTTAAGTTTGGGGAGTGTTGGGTGACCCTGGATTCCCACATCCAGTATTGTTCCCCAACTTGAAAATCGAAATCTGTGGATGCTGCAGACCTGAAATTAAAACAGAAAACGAGCATCTTTCACAGATGCTGCCTGGCCTGCTGTGTTTTGCTAGCATTTTCTGTTTTTATTCCTATTCCCATGCCTATTCCGACCTCCTGTGGTACTGTTCCCATTCCTCATGCACTATTGCTTACCTGCTGGTTGGGCTTCTCCATAAATGACAGCACTGCTGGTCTCCACTGTGCTGCGGTCTGATGACGTGCTCTCGTCACAGGTTAATGACGCTTTTACTGGGGCCCTGGAGTGAGGTGAAGCTGCTTCGGCTGCGGGGCGAGTGCGGCGGCTGCAGATCAGGCAAGACCCCGGCTACCTGGCGGATGCGTGAACTCGGCCCGCCGGTGTGTGCAAGGTGTAGGCCCAGTCCCGCGACAGCAGGCCGAGTGTGAGCTGGTGTCTGACCCTCGGGGGAGGCAAGGTCACGGGCCTTCGCCGCGCCAGAACCTGGCGGGGGAAGTCAAACCCGTGGTCCCGGGTTCGGCTGGCAGGGCGGCGAGGCCCAGTGCCGGGCTCGGACTGTTTCCAGCCCCGTTCTCCCCTCCCTCGGGGCCGCCCTTCCCTTCGGGGCCGCCCCCCCTCGCTCAGGGCCCCCCCCCCCGGGGCCTCCCCCCTCGCTCAGGGCCGCCCCCCTCCCCCGGGGCCGCCCTCCTCCCAGTCCTACGACGTTCCCCATCCTGTGCTGAGCATTAGCACCCCGGCTACTGCCCAGCTTCCCTCATTACCCCCAAACTACCCCCTTCCTTTTACTTTACTGCCTTTCAAACCCGACCCAGCCTCTGGGCAGAGCCGCTGCCAGTCATGTCCTCTTTACTCCAATGTTAAATAAACCTCTAAACCTTTGACCAGGACTTGTATCAAGCTTGTGAAAATGATCCATTGTGCAATACTGTTGGGATATGAATGGGGAAAGGATATTTCTCTCTACCATGCTCTATGCTTCACAAATCTCTCTTGTCTTTCAGTGCCATGTCTCTGATGTTCTCCCGCTCACATCCAGTTGTAGTTGGTAAAAAAGACAAGCGTCTGATGGCCGAGGTTAACGCTTCACCACTCAAACACTTTGTCACTGCTAAAAAGAAGATTAATGGAATCTTTGAGCAGCTTGCAGCTTACATCAAGGAGAGTGCTGCATTCCTCAAAGGTGGGTTGTGGCCTTTACTAGGGCAGAAGTGGGGTATGTATGCATGGACCCTGCAAATACTGTAGTTGGCCAACAAACATTCTGCTGGAGGAGCTCAGCAGGCTGAGCAGCATCTGTGGGGGTGGGGCAGGGGAGACGGAAGCAATTGTGGACGTTTTGGGTTGAAACCTCACATCAGGATGCAGGCTTTCGACCCAAAACATTGACAATTCCTTCCTCCACAGATGCTGCTTGACCAGCTGAGCTCCTCCAGCAGTTTGTTTGTTGCTCCACTTTCTGGCATCTGCAGTCTTTTGTGTCTTCTCTGTAGTTGGCCATTCCTAATATGAGTGGAATGCAGAGTCCATTCCTTCGGAGAGGTAACTTTTATATGCTGGACTGCTATTCACCAGGTGTAACTTACTACCTCTAGAGTTAATACCTGCACTTTAATGTGTGTAGGCTAACTAACCAGTCAAAATTATTTTTTGATAAATCTATGAAAACCAAAAGACAGGGGGTTGCAAGTATTGTACAGTAATCAAGTGTGCACTAGTAAGAGACCATAAGTAAAAGTTGGGGTTGGCTTTTTGGCCCCTTATGCCAGCTCAATACAATCAACAAAATCATGGCTAATCTTTTACCTCGGCAATATTTTCTGCACTAATTCCATATCCCTTAATTCCATTAATATGCAAAAATCTATCAGTCCCCTTCTCTGAGATAAATTCATTATCCACAGGATGAAGAAATTTTTAATTCAGTACTGACTTATTGACCCCTTATTTTGAGACTCTGACTCCCTGGTTCAAAGCACCACAGCCAATGGAAATATCATCCCTGTCAAGATTTGTAAGAATTTGGTATATTTCTATGAGATCAGCTAATTTTCTTAAATTTGAAAGTATAGATAGTGTTTTAATCTCTCCTGCATAGATAAACCTACAATCAAGGAATCAATCTAGTGACTCTTCATTGCCCTCTCTCCTTGGTTACGGAGGTCAGACCTGTAGAGAGTACTCCATGTGTGGTCACACCAGGTCAGGCAGTATCTGGACTACTGTCCAGAATTCCATAACAAGATTTTGAATCATTTCTTCATTCTGCAGAAACGTACCAGGATGGAGAACTGGATCCAATCACCACAGAAGAGCAGGTGCTGGAGGTGACTGGTTACCTCTCGAAGGTTGGAGGAATCAGTGAGGTGCTGGCACGGCGACACATGAAGGTGGCGTTCTTTGGCAGGTATGTGGATATTGCATCCCCATTACTGCTGCTTTAATCTCAGGTCTATTCTGTTCTTGGTCTCTTCTATAGGTTGCTGATGGTGTCCCTGTAACTAAGGTTTGTTGCTCCAGATTCCAGCATCTGCAGTCTCTTGTCTCTCCCTGTAAATAATGATTGACACCAGCAAATTGTTACAGTTCTGCACCTTCCTAGTTAGGGTTCGGTTGGTGTTTCTAGAGTTGCTTGAGATGCTGTTAGACCCATTCTTACTGCTACTGGTCCAGTGTCTGTTGTCCCAGACCGTGAAGTGGATTGACTGTTGTTTCTTCACAGGACAAGCAACGGGAAAAGCACAGTGATCAACGCCATGTTATGGGACAAAGTCCTACCTTCGGGAATCGGCCACACCACCAACTGCTTCCTACGTGTGGAAGGATCAGATGGGAATGAAGCCTATCTGCTGACAGATGGATCTGAGGAGAAACGGAATATCAAGGTTAGGTGGCAGTTTAAAGCCCAGTAGGCTATGTGAAGTAGGTTAAGGGTTTCAGCCAATTGTCTAGGAAGGTTGGTGGGGATGTGGTGGACCAGCACCTGATGGGAGGGAGTTAGTTTGGGATGTGGTTGATTTTAAGAAAAGATGCTGAGGAAGATTGTTGGAGCAGGTGGTTCACATAATGACAGAGTTGGTAGGTGGGGTTAGCATCCTATGATGATTTGGGGTTCACCACATGGATGGAAATGTTGGGTGATATTTAAAGGTCTAAGTCACACTGTTGTCTGAACAGCTCACTCTTTGGCTCACTAGTTGTGAAATCCTCTTTGTGGGGTACAGTAGCATTGAGGAATTTGCTAATCCTCTTAACTTAGATTTTGATCCTGTCTGGGGTTCAGTGAAGTTGGAGAGTTCCATGAGCCAGTCTGGGTGTAATAGGGTGGCGTGGGCTTGTTGGGCCAGAAGTTTAAATAAAGTTTAAAGTTAGGACATCTCTCTGACCAGCTGAAATGGAGCTTAGCTGATTATCAGCACCTCCTGTAGCAGCAGCATTCCTCCAAGCTCATGCCTTTCCACCCTGACAGGGTAAAGATGTACCCTGGCCTCAAGGCTAAGGTCTGTATTGAGAGATACTATGAGAAATATGTCGAACATAGAATTCTTTGGTTTTAACGTTTCTTATGTCCACTGTAGACTGTGAATCACTTGGCTCATGCGCTACACCAGGATGAACAACTCACTGCTGGCAGTCTTGTTTCTGTCATGTGGCCCAAGATGAAGTGTGCCTTACTGCGAGATGACCTGGTGCTGATGGACAGGTATGAAATTGTACTGAAGGGCTGGACCCTAAACTTGGTCTTGCTGTAAGTGCTGGGATTCTGTCCTGTTCTGTGCAATTACTGAGTTACTTTCTTGTTCTGTTTCTTTCAGTCCTGGAATTGATGTAACCACAGAGCTAGATAGCTGGATTGATAAGTTCTGTCTGGATGCTGATGTGTTTGTGTTGGTTGCAAACTCTGAGTCAACATTAATGCAGACGGTAAGTGAGCAAGTGAGATGCGTCTGTTTGCAGAGAGCCATCGCTGGAGTCCTGTCTGAGGTAGAGTTTAATCCTTTGATTTCTGTTTCAGGAGAAGCAGTTCTTTCACAAAGTGAATGAGCGATTGTCACAACCCAATATTTTTATCCTCAATAACCGCTGGGATGCATCTGCATCAGAACCTGAATACATGGAAGAGGTAAGCAGGGAGAAGTAAAGCAGGGCAGGATACATCATTGTGTGGGCACTGGATATACTGTATCAGTGGGACTGGTGAATTGCTAGAGGATTGAGAGTCAAGATGAGTGGTAAAAGACTCCTGGGTCAATGAAAATGGTTCCTCCTTGCTCTTAACAACATTCTCAATTTTTGAACTCTGCTGTCAGATTTCCTCTTTGTGCTTCTTTGCTGTAAGAAGAACACTTCCAGCTTCTTTCCGGAGGCTCTGGCAGCAAATGCACTTTAAACATCTACTTAAAGCTCCTTTCCAGAAGAGTCCATACACAGCTAGGCAGAATGACCTGATGCCTGCCAGTGCTGTGGAAATGGAGAAAGAATTTCATGTCTCAAAACCATGTTGGTTTCTCGCTGAGGTACCTCTATGTGTGTGTGTGTGCCTTTCAGTGAATACTCTGCACACTTTACAGTAAGACACCAGTGGCTTATGTATTTTAATACTTCTATCAGCAAAGGGATATTCTGTAATACAGTGCAAATCAAGTGGAATTTCTTTGGTAGGTGCGACGGCAGCATATGGATCGCTGCACCAGTTTCCTGGTGGACGAGCTAGGAGTGGTAGACCGGGCTCAGGCCACTGATCGCATTTTCTTTGTATCAGCCAAGGAAGTTTTGAACGCTCGAATCCAGAAAGCTCAAGGGATGCCCGAAGGAGGTATGAGGGAAATATAGCATGCTGCTCATTTACTCTTAATTTTGGGTAATGGCATAAACAGTGCAAGCTGCTCTTCTCTTGCATTCTACAAGTCAGAAGAAAGCATTTGACCCATGGTGACTATATCAACTCTTTGAAAGAGCTATCCAATTAGTTCCATTACCCTTGTCCTCAAGTATTTGCCCTTGTTGGTACAATAAATCACCTTTTAACATTTATTAAGGGTTAGCAGCTCTTTATATATGAAATGTAAAATGGGTCGAGGTAGGACAGGGTCACCTTGTATTGTAATTTTTAGATCTTTATGAAGCTGTGTGAATATTCACTCAGACTCCTGCACTGGTGAGCAACTAAATAAGATGACATAGTCTCCAGGATGGTCATAAGAAGCCAGATCATTCCATAAATGATGTGACTTTTATCACTTCAGACTAAACCTGAAATTATTGCAGCGATTTCAAAATTTAAAAACCCAATTATTAGTTGACATCAACGAATTAAAAGCAGCTCTCTTGTACTTTTCCCTGCCCCATCTCTGCCAGTTAAAGCAATAATCTCTGAAAAAAGTGGTGCAACTCGTGCTGTTATATGTTGTGAACAGGTGGAGCACTGGCTGAGGGATTCCAAGCAAGAATGTTTGAGTTCCAGAACTTTGAGCGGCGGTTTGAGGTGAGCCTTTGCTGAAAAATGGTTGCTGATTTACAGCTTCCTTTCAGGTCAATCTATTTTGTAAGTTAGAACTCTCAGAACAAATGATGTTGACTGCTGGTTTGTTTTGGTAACGATACTTCTGATCAAACTTTTAGTTCCTTGTGAGTTATTCTCACTGTGAGGTTTAAGACAACTCCAGTAATTGTTTCCTGAACATTACCCACAGGAATGTATTTCACAGTCAGCAGTGAAGACCAAGTTTGAGCAACACACCGTTCGTGCCAAGCAGATCTCGGAGGCCCTGCGGCGAATTATGGATTCTGTGCACGTCTCTGCCACTGAGCAGAGGTGCGTACCAAGTTTGGGTTAGTCATGTATTTTGGACAGAGCTTAATGTGTGATGATGCTTCAGCATCACATTTCCTCTCCAATCCAGACAACTTCCACCCTTGCCCTGATTGGAGCAGAGACATTAATTTGAGGAAATGAAGAACACCAGAATATAAAGAAGAAAATCACTTTAACTTTCTTTCAGGGTGCATTGCCTGAATCAGAGAGAGGAGCGAATTGATCGATTGGAGTTTATTGAGAATCAGCTGGACTTGTTAACTCAGGATTGTAAAAGCAAGATAAAACAAATTACTGAGGAGGTGGAGCGACAGGTGAGAATGTGAGATTTTGGGTTCACTTAGTGCTGTGGTGGAGTGAGTGTGAGATTTTAATATTCACTTGTTTGTTCTACTGCTTAGAGCTTTTGCAGAAGCTGTTGAATATAGAAGGCAGCCTTTTGATGCTATTTGCTTTGTTTCAGGTCTCTAATGCAATGGCAGAAGAAATACGACACCTTTCCATGTTGGTGGATGACTTCCACTTGGATTTTCACCCCTCCCCAGTGGTGCTCAAAGTCTACAAGAGTGTGAGTATCGATGTAAAAGAGTGAGAAGATTGTGTCCCTTTTTGAGCTCCTGAGTTTTTATTAATCATTGAGAGAGGAGTAGGGGAAATGGTGGAATCTCTTGTAAAGGAAATAGTAACGGGCAGAGTTAATGTGGACATATGAAATGAAAATAATGTTTAACAAATTTGTTGGAAATTTTTAACATTGTATCTAGCAGAATTGATGAGTGCAATTTTAGTTGATTGGTCGTATTTGATTTTCATAAGACCTTTGATAAAGATTATTAAACAAAATTGGCATCCGTGATTTTTTTTTGGTGGTCATATAAAGGAATAGATTGAGGATTGGTTAATGGGCAAAAAACAGTAAGAATAATCATGTCATTTCTGGGTTGCAAGGCTGTGACTACATCAGTGATTCAGATGAGAGGAGCATATGTGAAAATTGAAATTTGATGATTCAAAGCTGTAACTTGGGCAGTGTGGACTGTGAAAAGGATGTACGGGGCTTCAGCATAGTTGGACAGCCCAAGTTAATGGGCAAGGACATGGGAGATGGAATATTATGTAAAAATTGTGGGGGATAAAATAGAACAGTGGAATATTTTTTAAATAGTGAGAGATTCAGTGGTCCTGCTGTTCAGAATGACCTAGTCTTTTATACATGAAACACTGCAAAACCTGCACATTAACTTTCAATCAGTGAGGAAGGCAAACTATTCATTGGCTTTCATTGCAAGAGAATTTGAGATAAAAGTAGAGATGTTATACTTCAATTATATAGGGTCTTGGTGAGGCTGCATCCAGAATATCATGCATGGGTCAGAGTTGTACAGAATAGAAAGGGGGCCTTCAACCAACCTTTTTGCTCATCTACACTAATCCCATTTGCTGACATTAGATCCATATCCTTCCATACCTTCCTTATTTAAGTGCCTGTCTAAATGTCTGTTAAATGTAGTGATTGTATCTGACTCTACCATCACCTCTGGCAGCTAGCTCCAGATATTAATCACTCACCTCAAATCCCCTTTAGAACTCCCTCCTTTTACCAAAACCTGTGCCTCTTGCTTTTGATACCTCTTTCACGGGAAAATATGTAAATTGTGCTGCTTATAATTTTATGTACATCTATCAGGTCACCCCTTGCTTCTGGGGAAACAAACCCAGCCTGTACAATCTCACCCCATAACTCAAGTCCTTCAATCCAGGTAACATTCCAGTGAATCTCCTCTCCACTCTCTCCAGTGAGTCCATATCCTTCCTATAGTGTAGTGGCCAGAACTGCACAGTACCTTAACTGGTATTTTATAAACTTGCAACATAATGTCCAAACTTTTATATTCTGTTATGTCTTTACCTGTATTGCCACTTCCAGGGAACTATGGACTTGAACCCCAAGGTTCCTCTGTTCATCAACATTCCTTAGGCCCTACTGATTACAGTATATGTCTTACCTCTAGTTGACTTCCCAAAATGCATCACCATGCATTTGTCAGGATTAAATTCAATCTAGTCCATTTACCTAAGGAAGGATATACTTGTGAGAGGGAGACTGCAGCAAAGGTTCACCAGATTGATTCCTGCGATGGTGGGTTTATTGTGTGAAGAGAGGTTAAGCAGACTGGACTATACTTTCCTGAGTGTAAAAGAATGGAAGTTGATCTCATTGAAACATGTAGAATTCCTGTGGGGTTTGATGGAGTAGAGGAGGTGTTTTCCCCTGGCTGCTAGAGCCAGAGGCCATGCTGTCAAATTAACGTGTTGGCCATTCAGGTCAAAGATGAGAAGTCATTTCTTTCCCCAGACCATAGTGAATCTTTGGAATTAAGGGTTCTGGATGCTTAGTTCTTGACTGATTGTTTAAGGTTTGTAGAATTTTGTATTTTAAGGGCATCAGCAGATATAAGCAGGAAAGTTTAGCTGAGGTAAAAGATGATCTATAATCTTATTAAATGGTGGAGTAGACATAAGGAGGCTAATGCTTCTATCATTTGTATTGTCTTTTATTCACTTTTTGAGATCTGGGTGTTGCTTTCAAGGCCAATATTCATTACCAATCCCTAATTGCCCTTTTGGAAAAGGTGCTGCCTTGAACAGTAACCTTCCTTCTGGTGAAGGTTCTCCCACAGTGCTATTGGATAGGGAGTTCCAGGATTTAGACCCCAGTGATGAAGGAACATTGATATATTTTCACATTAGGATGGTGTGTGACTTGGAGGGGAACCTGCAGGTGATGGCATTTCCATGCACCAATTGTCCTTGTTCTGGACGGTATGGGTCAAGATTTGAGAGGTGCTGTTGGAGTAGCCTCGGTGAGTAACTGCAGTGCATTTTGTAGCTGACACACACTGAAGTGCACCAGTGGAAGAGAGAATGAAATGTTAAGCAGGTAGGTGAGGTACTTATTAAGCAGGTTGCTGTCTTGGAAGGGACCAAGCTGCTTGTATTATTGGGAGCTGCATCATTCAGGTGAATGGAAAGTGTTTCATTACAGTCCCCAGGTTCTGCCTGAAAGACGGTGGAAAGGTTTTTGGGTGTGAGAAGATAAATCACTTGCTGCCTCCCTTTTGATCTGCTCTTACAGTCACGGTATTTATGTTGCTGGTCTAGATGAGTTTCTGGTCATTGGTGACTCCCAGAATGTTGATGTTGGGGGACTTGGTAATGGTAATGCCTTTAAATTTGAGGATAGGTGGTTCTCCTTTCTTGTTGGAGATGGTTGTTGCCTGACATTTTGGTTGCATAAATGTTACTTCCCATTCATTGCCTGATTGCTGTTTAGGTCTTGCTGCATTTGTGAATAGGCTGATTCATTTGCAGTACAGTAGTTGTAATTGGAGATGAACAATGTTCACTGATGTCATGGAACTACATGATTTGACTACCAACAACCACAATTGTACATTCCAACTATTAAACCATTGGCCTTTAATTTTACCCACACCAGATCAAATGCTGCCTTGATATCAATGATAATCGCCCTCACATTGTCTCTGGAATTTGCCACTTTTGTCCATGTTTAGACGAAAGTCGTGATGAATCTGGAGCCGAGTGGCCCTGGCAAAACCCAGACTGGGCGTCAGTGAGGAGGTCATTGGTGAATGAGTGACACTTAATGGCAATATCGTGACACTTTCCACCACTTTAATGATTAACAAGATTGGATTTGTCTTCCTTTTTGTGAATATTGTCTGGCAGATGCCAGAGCTGTAATTGTACTGAAACAGTTTGGCTAGAAGTACAGCTTGTTCACAGCCTTTGTCGTACCTAGTGTTTTTCTTTCACATGAAGTAAATCAAATTGATTTAAGACTGGCTTCTGTGGTGGTGGGGTTCTCGGGAGGAAGAACAGATGGAATGTTTATTTGGAGCTTCCAGCGGAACATGGTTCAAATGGTTTAACCTTGCCTTTAGCACTCGTGCGCTGAGCCCCACCATCATTGAGTATGGGGGATATTCTTGGAGCCTCCTTCTCCCATTAGTAGTTTAATTGTCCACAACCATTCCCAACTAGATGCATGGACAACTGCAGAAATTCGACCTAATCTATTGGTTGCTAAACAGCATGCATGTAGCCCTGTGTTGCAGCTTCACCAATTTGGCATCTCATCGTTTTTAGGTATTCCTGGTGCTGCTCCTGTCGTGCCCTTCTATAATCCTAGTCGAACCAAGGTTGATTCCCTGGCTTGATAGTAATGGTAAACTGAGGGATATGCTGGGCAGTGAGGTGGGGTGGGGGTAGGGGGCCGGTGAGGTGGTGGTTGCAGTGTGATGGTCCATTTTTTGCTGTTGCTAATGTTCCATGGTGCCGCATGAATGCTCTGTTTTGAGCTGCCAAATGTGTTCTGAGTCTGAGCCATTTAACAGGTACCATACAACACAATGGGAGGGTTGTTGTGAATAGGATATTACCTCCACAAGAATGAATAGGAGGACGAGTTGCATCTTGAGCATGGTAAAGGTGCAAAGCAATGAATGTGTAGGGCAGGGGATCTACAGCTTGGGAGGAACGAGAGTAAAAGTTAGGGGACTATCATAATGAGAGAATCTTAAGCCAACTTGCAACTAGACTGTGAGGGAAAGGAAATATAAATGATTGCAGGAAGTAGGCAGATACTTGCATTCAGCCTCCCTGCATGGATGATGAGACAAATCTGAAGTACTGGTTCCATAAAGCAAATGTGAAAGTATTACTTCAGTTTGGGGTTACTGCAGATGTCTTTTTTCTCCACTTCTTCCATAAGCTAAGTGTTAATCTTTTTTCCTTCTGCAGGAGCTTCATAAACACCTTGAGGAAGGTCTGGGACGCAACATGTCTGAGCGTTGCTCTGTCACCATTACATCCAGCCTTCAGAAAACCCAGCAAGAAATGATTGGTAATTGCTGGATAGTCAATTCTTTTGCACTGTAACAACCTAGAACTTCAGTTGTACATCAACAGATAATATCCAACTTGGCCACAAACTACAGATTTGTATGTTTCAAGATTGCCTCCAATCCTGTTTTCTCTCCATCAGTTCTTATGAGAGACTAGGAGCAGGAGTAGAGCACCAAGCCCACATTCATCCATGCTGACCTCCATTCCTGTTCAGTGCCAGTTCCCCATAACCCTCCATTCCTTGATCTTTCAAATATTCATTTATATCCACCTCAAATATTTCTAATGATTTGGCCTCCACTACCTTCTAGGCAGAGAATTCTGCAGATTCGGAGGGAGGTTGGAGAGGTTATGATTGCCCAGAATTAGCAAACAAAAGGGTTTTATGTTGGTAATGGAGTGGGTGTAAGCTGTATTCAGATACGTGTATTGATGTGGTAAGTGTAGATTGTTGGGAAAGAACAGGCAACTTGGTCCCCAGTACACTCTACTGGTGATTTTTCTTGTATTATATTTAGATCTGTTGTGGACAAGTAGATGGAGATTGCTTACTATGATTATTCAGCAGCTCCATTATTATTGTATCATATGCTACCAGAATGGTAGGTTACAAATTGGATGGAGCCTTGATCGTGTCACAATTCCCATGTTCCTACTGAATTCATTGATCAGTGCAGATGGGACTGATAGGGGAACACAACCACTGCAGAGTAAGTTATGGTTTAGTGATGATCTCTGTCCAAATTTTATCCAGACAGCCTTCAGCCCCTGCTGCCACCTACAGAGAGAGGCCATGTAGATCTTCCAGTCCCTCGTCAGCGTTTCAGTCTCAGCTATGACCTGAACTGCGATCGGCTCTGTGCAGACTTCCAGGAGGACATTGAATTTCACTTCTCACTTGGATGGACGATGCTTGTCAACCGTTTCCTTGGACCAAAGAATGGCCGCAGGGCATTGGCGGGATGCAATGACCAGGTAAGAAGCAAAGAAGGAAAAATTAGAGTCAGTTGGAGTCGTACAGCACAGAAACAGGCCTTTCAGCCCAACTGGTCCATGCTAACCATTGTGGTCAGTCTATGCATTGTAAGCTCCCACATCCAGCAAAGTGATAATGATCATGTATCTTTATTCAATGCTGGTTGAGGGATAAAGAGGCCTAGATATTGGCAAGAATTCCTTACTCCCATCTCCCAAATAGTTCCATGGAATCCAACAGAATCTTGGTTAAACATCTTATTTGAAAGAGGTGCGTCTGATAGTTGTAATGTAGAGTGCAGAAAAATCCAACAGTCGGGGAAGGCCTGATTAATTGTTTTAATATCTTGGTTGAAGAATAAGTACTGGGAAGAATACCAGTGTTGTGCTGTTGTAGCTTTTATGTCTACTTGTAGGAGTAGCTGGTTTAAAGTCTTATCTGAAAGGGGGCATCTCTAACAATGCATCACTCATCAGAATGCACCTTTTCAGTACCACAGCACTTCCTTGGTGCTACAGTGGGTGCATCAACCTTGCCTATGCACAAACCTGCAACCTTTTGAAACACCAGTGAAAGTGCTTCCCACTGAGTTGCAGCTTGCACTAGTTGGAATAGTGGCAATTGGTTCATTTGTTTAACTGGTATCTTATTGATGCATTGAATGATGTCAGAAATTATCAGCTGGTTGTGTGCAGTTTTTCTCCTACTGAATTTTGGTTTCCTCTGTCTCCAGGTGCCAAGGCAACTGCCTATTACCCCAGTCAGTACCAGCTTGCCACCTTTACCCCAGGGGTCAATGACCCAGGAAGAACTTATGGTGTCTATGGTAACTGGATTAGCGTCTCTAACTTCACGGACATCAATGGGAATAATCGTAGTTGGTGGTGTGGTAAGTGACAGTTTCCCAGTCAGCATCAGGTATGATAATCTTTGCTAGCTCCCACAACTGGCAACTGGTTGGGGTCAGTTGACAAGCCTCTGTGTAACTGTATATGCTCTAACTAGTGTTTGTACACAACACAATAATATGTCATTACTGGTAAAGGAGGGCGGGGGGGGGGGGGGATGGGATGGAATCTGAGGAAGAAGCTTGGGTGCTGAGATGTTGAAGGGGGGGAAAAACAGACTTTTCAGTCCTATGACATCTTAAAGTAAATCAAAATCAATCAGTTACACTTGGTGATGGCTTTTTGGGAGGTTTGATTTTCTTACTGGACCAGAAGAGGAAATATTACTATGGGCTAACTGGGACCTGCAAACAGCTGAATGACTTGAGTATTTGTGGGTGTTTAATAATCTCAAGATTGTTTCCTGTGATAATCTCACTAACTAACTGCAGTGTTGTCGAGCTATATGCTAACTAGGCAACCTGATGGTGCTCTTAATTGTGAATAGTTTTGTCTGAGGCAAGTAGCAATGGATTGTCCTACTGATCAGTGAGAGGTTAACAAAGAAACAAACTTAACCATAAAGAATGAAAGGGGTTGTGAGTTGACGTGCAATCCATAAGCTTCATTAAAAGGGAGTTGAAAAAGGAGTGTTGAAGCATATGGATCTTCCAATTTAGTACATCCTTTTGTAGTCTAATCTTGTAAATCTCATTCCTGTTTAATTCACCCCTCCCAATGCTGAGTCTATGAACTTCGACAGTGGACATACTATTACTGTATCTCATTGCATTTCCCTTGTATGCCCCTTCATATGAGCGAGGTTTCTTTACCATCCATTGAGATTGTAGATGAATCCATAGATGTTGTGGCCTTGACTGAAACCTGGCTATCTCTAAATGTCATCTTGTCTAGTTATAGATTCCATCACTTGTCTGCCCATATTCTTCTGGACTTTTGCTCTTTTCACCTTGGTGTGTCCCTCTACTTCTCTGGCATTTTTTCCTCTGTTGAGCATCTCAACATTCTACTGCTCTTGTTTCTCCATTAAAATCATTGTTCTGTTTACTTACCAAAGTACAATGAAATATTCTCACCAAGATATCATCCCAGTTTTTTCTTCCTCTTGCACTAAATGCTTCTATCTGAATTCACCTTGGTCCCAAGCCTTTGATTTGCTGCCTTTCTGCAGGGTTTTGACCCAAAACGTCAATAGTTCCTTTCCCCCACAGATGCTGCTTGACCCACTGAGTTCCTCCAGCAGATTGTTTGCTGCTGTTCTTGAGATGTGACCCTGATACCCAAGCACTGGGGTTGGAACAGGTAGATGAACCAATATTTATGTATGTGGAAGGGTACAGGGATGGGTTTGAAGAAGTGTGATCTCTTGTCTGATTTTCGTCTCAGGTGTGGAAAGCAGTGGGCTGGCGGCTGATTGCATTGAGTGTTGGAATGTATGGTCTCCTCTATGTGTATGAGCGCCTGACTTGGACAACCAGAGCAAAGGAACGAGCCTTCAAGCGTCAGTTTGTGGACTATGCTGCTGAGAAGTTACAGCTCATAGTCAGTTATACTGGTTCCAACTGCAGTCATCAGGTTCAACAGTAAGTGTAAGAAGGTTGATGGGGGGAGGGGTTCAGCTGTGTCAGGGTTTTTGCAGATGAAGCCCCTTCCTTTCTCCTCTCCCCACCCCCCCCCACCAATATACATATACTTCTCCCAAGTACATGTTGCCCCCTTCGTGATTTCATACCCAACTAGCTATGAAGGCAATAACTCCTGTTGGGGTTCAGTGTCACCTAACCTTCAGGTATCCCAGTGCTGGTGTCAGCTCGGCTCAGTATGCCAGTGTCACTTCTCCCTCAGACCTTCATGATGATTTATTTATATGTGGGACTAGAAAGTAAGTCACACTACTGAAGATATCACAATGAAGTCTCATTTAAATTGACCTCATGCGCAGTGATCAGTGGCAGGGCCCTGAAATGTTTAGGTCTTATCCACTCCCCCACCTCTTGGTTAATTTGTTATTTTCACAGTCGATTTTTCTAGCTTCTGCATCATGATTTTACTGTCTCCATCTTTATCTTGCAGAGAGCTGGCAGGGACATTTGCCCAGCTGTGTCAGCAAGTGGATGTAACACGGCAGAACCTGGATGAGGAGATTAAAGACCTGAATAAGAAGATTGAACTGCTGGACTCGCTCCAGAGTAAAGCCAAGCTGCTCAGGTGGGTGTCAGCAAAACCAACATCAGAATTTTGGTAGCTTTGGGACCATGAGTTAACTACCAGAAATTTGCTTCATGCAAAGCTATTTCAAAGGACCCAGTGTGGTTCGATGGACCTGGAGCTGTGGCTCATAAGTTACTGAATGCAGCAACTTGGAGCAGGGATGAGCTTCCTCCACCTAGAGAGGAAAAGAACACAACAATGTGAACTCTTTCTGTACTTGTCAAGCTGTGCAAAGCTCCAAAGGTTAGGGTTCTTGGGAAATGCCAGCACCCTTCATTGAGGAATACAATATGGCAGTGGTAATGAGTGGGCAAACCTGTCTGCACTTGAAATAACTGTGTCATTCTTTGCAGAAACAAGGCTGGCTGGCTGGACAGTGAGCTGAACATGTTTACTCATCAATACCTGCAACAGAACAGATGAGCCGGACTGGCAGGTGCAAGATTGCAAGGTGTCTTCACTTCTGGAGCAGGCAGTCCAGCTGCTGCATTGGAGGAGGATGGTGGGGAAGGGTGGTGAGGACACCACTGGGATCTTAATTTCTTGCTCAGTATAATTTATAAACACTTTTGAAATTGATTTCAAGCTGCTGGGGCAGAATTAGCAACAGTGACTTGCTGACCCTGTTTTACCTATGGGGAGACTCCTGATCCAGATTGTGCTCCCGTAGTATGAAAAAAGCATGGACCCTGTACAACCTGGAGGTAGGAGTACATTTGGATTTTGATCCTCTGAACATTTCCTTCTCTCCCCTCCGGCTTGCCCAGGTAATCTAATCATGTTGTATAGATCTTTCACCGTGGTAGGAATGTTGACTGAATCTGGTCAGGGTAATTTGTGGCAATTCCTGTTTTATCTTGGTGTGAATCTTCCAACTCGTATACCTTTACAAAGGAATAAAGAAGCCGAGAATTTTTGTTTTACAACCCTGAGGGACACTCTCTGAACTCCAACTACTGGCTGAGGCTCAGGAATTGTGCCTCTGAATTACTCTTGGGTTTCAGAGAAAGATTGAGGATTCGACCTTTGCTCCACTATATGTGTCATCTGCCAATTGCATTCCGGTTATGGTAGCATTATTACTCTGAATTCCTCAATTAAATCCTAAGCTGTAACTTTTAAAGTTACCCATTGTTTCAGATCTAGTGTTCTGTTCATTACTGATCATTTTCTTAAAACAAGCAGTTTTAGACATTGTTGATTCAGACCAGAGGTTGACATCATATTCAACTGAATGCAGTCCTGGCATGTGGTGATGTCCCCTGCGTCTCAATTGGCTGTAAGAATATTAGCCAGCTAGTAACAAAAATAGGAATGAAGTTCAAATCTGAATGGACTGGATAATATGGAAATAGAGGAGTAATGTTGTATGTGAAAAGAATGTCTGTGATATAATTTTAGATGTGGATATTGAAGGGTTCATGTGAGACCACCAGTACCGATACTATAATTCTAGTTTAGTGCTGATTATGTTAGAGTTTCAGAAATTGAAGGCAGCATTGATCTTGCCCTCTTCCTTGCCTATTTTTCCTAGTGCCTATTGTTCCTCTCTTTCCTGTTCATCATACTACGCCAAATGTTAGAGAGTATCTGTCAGGGAATGATAAGTAAAAATCAGTGAAAGGTGAAAAGTTTCCATTTAATGAATTTCATTTATAAAAGGTTTAGTTATTTCCCCATCCAGTGTAAATGGAAAGAACATGCACTGCTGATGTGTGGACTGATCATTATGTAATTGGGTTTTCTTTTTGTTTTGTTGGCATGGTGGCTACATCGATGGGGCATCATCTCCACTGTCCCAATGGTATCAGATTCAGAGACATCTGGAGCCCTATTATGTTGTCATATTGTTCTCAAGGCTTTGCCCAAGGAGGAAATAATATACCATGAATATTTGTCAATTTTGTATTTTAACTTCTCATCACAAGCAGCACTTGGTTCTATTGCAGTAAGGTGACTGATTGGGTGTGAAATGTTTTACTTGCATTGTGAATCACATTTTTAACTCTGTCCCAGGAACATAGTTGTGGATCTGCCTCCTCATCCTTGATGCATTTAAGGTAATTGCTTTTGTGTTTAAACACTGTATTGGTTGAGATTTATATCACTGTTTTATGGATTCAGACATTCACTTTGAAATTCACTAATGAATATCTTGAAGAAAAGACTGGTTAATGTTTCTGAGACATTAACCTGCTTCGTCTTTTTTTAGATGGAAATTAATCTTCTATCCAGTTTTGTTCCTAAGAACTAAGTGAGTTTTCTGGGAGTGATGGGATTCTGCTTCACTTGGGTTTGAGTCATGGCACCGAGTAGCAGCAAATGATGAGCATCAATAAACTTCTTGCTGTAATGAGATTGCAGGATGGGTCTAGATCTCTGTCCATGATGAAAAGTTCTGATTAGAGGTAATAAATCTGAAACATTGATTCTTTCTCTCCCCATAGGTGCACTCTTGTTCTGCTGAGTATTTCCAGCATTTTCTGTTTTGATTTCAGATACTCAGCATCTGCAGTATTTTGTGTTTGTTCTAAATCTCTGTACTTTTGACAGTACCTATTTTGTTGGATTTTGAACAAATGCTTTTGGTTGAAACGCACTTTATGTTTTTGCTGCTCGAGGTTATAATCTTAATCTAATAGTTAAAATTTATGTAGAGCCCTCTCTGTGACTTGTACTGTTGTCTTTGCCGTCTGATAATCAGTACCGGGCTTGTTTAAAATAAATTAATTTGGAAAATATTCTTTTTACCTAGTACTCAATTGATATATTGGGAGTCATTCATTGTTCAGAAATGGGTTCTTGTTTCAAATAGGTATTGGTTCATTTGTACACAGAGGAATGCAACAAGACTGTTGGATCATTGACAAGGAAATTAATCTTGAGCATTGACAGTCATTCAGTAGGTAAAAACTAGTGGCAAAATTCTGTATGTTGGAACAAGGAGTAAGCTAGTCAGGCCTCTATGCCTGTTCTGCCATTCACTGAAGTTAGCTGATCTACATCTTGTCATCACGTACCTGTTTTTTCTCCATATCCTTTAATAGTTTCTTTCTATTCTGTTGGTTTCCCCTTCACCATTTCAAAATTCAATCCTATCAACCTTAATTCCAAGGGACATCATAAAACCTTTTTAACCATGGAATCCAGGTAGCATTCTCTGCCAGGTGTGATCTAATCAGGATTTTGTATAGCTGCAGCATACTTGTACAAGAGATATTCCATAATTAGCCTTTTGATAATTTTCCATATGTCCCTATATTATTATAATAGAGATTTCTGCCTTTTCATTAGTTAGGAACTAATTTCTTTTTGTACTTTGTACCTCTTACTGTTTTTATTGGGATAGTGTTTGTGTGAGAGAGAAAAAGAGGGAATCCACACAACAGAATCTGGTCTCCAATCATGAGCACCCTTGTCATTGGCTCAATACCTTGGTGTGTTGTGATTGTTGATGTGCAATAGCCACCCCCTTGTTAAAGAGTTTGTAAACTGTCACCTTCCACTCAGTGGAAGCAATTCATCCTTGATCCAAAGGAGCTAGATCAGCATTTCTGTCTTTAGCCTAGATGACTCCTTGTCTGTTTACCATTTTTATTCTTTCCTGAATGACTTATTCTCTTTAGTTTGACTTATTGACCTAATTTCAAAAATATTCATAAAAATTCCAAATATACATGTTCTCAGTACAAGACAAATCATTCCATCTACATTATAATAGCATAACATTGTTTTTACACTCATGTATAGTTCAGCTCAGAGGATACAGTATGACATGCTACACAGATATTTGGGATGAACCTTGGCAAAACACTGCATCCCCTTCCAGAACTTTCCAAATGCATGTTCCAGAAGCAGTAGGATAATGGTTTTATCCCCAGCCCTGATACCTCAAGGTCACTATGCAGTGGAATTATGCCTATGCAAGAAAAATCTGACAAGAAGACCATCGTCACCACTAGCCAAGCAAGGTCTTGGTGCTTGTTTGAAAGTTCTTGCGATGAACTATTCTGCCAAATGACCTTGACAGTCTGGGAATCCATCCAATAGGCTCCACCAGCTCTTTTTCCTGCAGGACCATGAGGACTTTCCAAGCAGACCACTGCATGATTAACTTGTGGAAAAGTTTGTACAGAAGAATACAAGGGACAGGTGGAATGTCATGGTCCAGCTGAAATAAACCATAATTCCATTAGTTTTAAGATGGTGATGGAATAGGATAGGACAGGTCCACAGGTTAGGGTCCTAAACTGGATCAGGGCTAATTTTGGGGGAATTAGGCAGGATCTAACAGAGGTCGATTGGGTGAGCCTGTTTGGAGGGAAATGAATGAATGGCAAGTGGGAGGCTTTTAAGAGTGATATCAAGAGTCCAGGGGCAGCATGTTCCAGGGTGAAGGGTAAACCTGGAAAGTTTAGAGAACCTTAGCTGATGAGAAAGATTGAGGCTCTGGTCAAGAAAAAGGAGGCATACATTGTGTTTAGGAAGTTGGGGACAAGTGAATCCCTTAATGACCATAAAAAGATTAAGAATACTCTTAAGAGAGAATTCAGGAGGGCAAAGAGAGGGTATGAGATGGATCTGGCAGGTAAGGTTAAGGGAAAATCCCAAGAGGTTCTATAGCTATATTAAGAGTAAAAGGGTGGCCAGGGAAAGAGAAGGTCCCCTTAGAGATCAGCAGGGCCACCTATATCTTGGGCTGGATGGGATTTTTAATGAATATTTCCCCTCTGTTTACTGAGGAGAAAATCATGGTTGCTCAAGAGATAAGGGAAACTAGTGGAGATGTTTTGGAGAACATTCATCTTACCAAGGAGGAGGTATTTGCAACCTTACAGTACATTAAGGTGGATAAATCCCCAGGCCTGACAGAGTGCACCCTAAGACTTTATGGGAGGCTAGAGGAGAAATTGTGGAGGCCCTTGTGGAGATTTTTGCTTCATCATTAACTACCGGTGAAGCTCCTGAAGACTGGAAGGTGGCTAATGTTGTTCCATTGTTTAAGAAAGGTAGCAAGGACAAGCCAGGGAACTATGAGCTGGTCAGACTGACATCAGTAGTGGGGAAGTTACTGGAGGGAATTCTGAGGGACAGGATCTACCAGCATTTGGACAGAGTTTGATTAGGAGGAGTCAACATGGCTTTGTGCATGGAAAGTTGTGCTTGACAAACCTTTCAGAGTTTCTTGAAGAGGTAGCTAAAAAGGTAGATGAGGGTAGGGCAGTGGATGTTGTCTGTTTGGACTTAAGGAAGGCCTTCGGCAAGGTCCCACATGGTAGGCTAGTCTGGAACGTCAGGTCCCATGGATTCAAAATTGGCTCAGAGGTAGATGGTGGTGGCTGAAGGTTGTTTCTCAGAATGGGGGCCGGTGACTAATGGTGTGCTGCAGGGGTTGGTGTTGGGACCCTTGTTCATTATTTATATAAATGATTTGGAGGTGAATACAGAAGGCTTGATCAGTAAGTTTGCAGATGACACAAAATTAGGAGGAGGTGTTGATAGTGAAGAAGGTTATTATAGATTACAGGGGGATCTTAATCAGATAGAGAAGTGGGCTGAGGAGTGGCAAATGGATTTCAATACAGATAAGTATGAGGTGATGCATTTTGGAAAGTCAAACCAGCATAGGACTTGTACTATGAATGGTAGGGTACTAGGGAGTGTAGTGGAACGGAGGGATCTAGGAGTACAAGTGCATAGTTTGTTGAAAGCTGAGCCACAGGTAGACAGGGTGGTGAAAAAGGCATTTAGCACATTGTCCTTCATTAGTCAGGGCATTGAGTATGGGAGTTGGGACTTTATGTTGCAGTTGTATAAATTGTTGGAGAGGCCACACGTGGAGCACTGTGTACAGATTTGGTCACCCTGTTATAGGAAAGATGTGGTTAAACTGGAAAGAGTGCAGAAAAGATTTATGGGAATGTTGCCAGGACTAGAGGGCCCGAGTTATAGGGAGAGGTTAGCCAGGCTGGGTCTATTATTTGGAGCGTAGGAGAATGAGGGGTGATTTTATAGATGTTTATAAAATCATGAGGGGCACAGATAAGGTGGATGGTAGTGGTCTTTCCCAGGGTAGGGGAGTCCAAAACTAGGGGGCATAGATTTAGGGTGAGAGGGGAAAGATTTAACAGGGACTTGAGGGGCAACTTTTTCACGCAGAGGGTGGTGAGTATATGGAATGACCTGCCAGAGGAAGTGGTTGAGGCAGGTACAATAGTATCACTTAAGAAGCACTTGGATAGGTACATGCACGGGTGGGCTAAGAGGGATATGGGCTGAATGCAGGAAATTGGGAGTAGATGGGTGGGCAGCATGGACTCATTCGGCCAAAGGGCCTGTATCTATTGCTGTATTTCTCTATGACTATTACATGACAATGTGGCCAGACTGATCCTTTGCAGGACACAAAGAACCTTGGTGTTTATGTGCCAGAGGTCTTTGCCCCTCCTATGCCTGCATGCTTCCTGATGGGCAAAGGGCTTGACACAACACACAAATTGACAGAAGAGAGAGCTGTCTTGATTTGGTTTGAGTGAATTTTGGCAACGGATGCCTATGTGGAGCAGTTGCATCCAATTTCAGATTCCCTCCCTGCATCCTACTTTGCAGCACATGTACACCTGTGATAGTCCAAGTTAACAAAGTGTCCGCCAACTCGACTTCTGTGTAGGACATCATATCTTGAAGCACTGTCAGAATACTTGCAATATATCCGCCGCGGGTCTGATCTGGATGAATGGCGGTTCCTAGAGGAGCCTGAACTTGACTGGTAATGACCTTGCACACAGTCCTGTAGTCCACATTAGGGTCTAAAGAATCTGTTGAAGCACTTCCGTGAGAGAGATAGTAAGGCACTTTTAACCTGAAATGCTCTGCGCATCAAATCCTGCATTAAAATTTTTACGGCAACCACAATGTTATAAACTCTCACCAGAAGTTTGTGAATTGTATTGCGGTCACTCAAATATTTGGGCCCGCCTCCGAAATGTGGGCCAATAAGTCGTCAGTGTTTGGTGATGTATTGACCTATCAGTGGCAGGGCTGCTATGGATAAAATGTCTGACTAATCGGAGAGGAGTTTACTGCGTCGTTCGGACCGGACAACCAATGTGGAAGCAGCGGGAAAAGGTGGTTCGAATGAGGGACTGAGGTAGAGTGAGTAGAGCAGGGAAGAGGGAGTGAGAAGGGACGGGCAGCGGACGTGGACTGCGGTCCCGGTTGTATTGGGCGGCCCGGAATCAGTGCAGTGGGCGAGCGACCGCCCGTGAGCCCGGGCGAACCCAGGGCGGCAGCGGTCGCTATAGTAACCTGGCTTCGGAGAGCAGCTCAACGGCCCCTAGGCCCGCAGCAAGCCTGCAGCTCCACTCCCTGACTCGCACCTCCCGCAGCTCCACTCCCTGACTCATACCTCCGCCGTTCTCGCTTCCATCGCAGTCCCCATCAGCCGGCACTTTTGTTGCCGGACGGCCGGGCTTGGTGCCGTTGAATGCAAGAAAATAGGAGCAGCAATAGGCCAACCTCTGTGCCCTGTCCATTTAGTATGACTATTAGTGCTTTACCCCAGGCTTCTGTTCCTCCTCATAACTCTCAATTCGCCGATCTTTCAAAAATGTATCTATTTCCACTTCAAGTACTTGTAATGAGCTAGCCTCCACAATTCTCAAGGGTAGAGAAATTCAGAGATTCAACATCCTCTGTGAGAAGAAATTTCAATGTACCTTGGTTTTAAATGTTCAGCCCCTAATCTTGAAACCAGGTATCCACATTCGAGTTTCCCACCAGTGAACACATCGTGACATCCAGCCTGCCATACCCCCGTAGGATCTTATGTCTAAATAAAATCACCCCTCATTCTTCTAAACTCGAAAGAATACAGACCTTGCTTTGCCTTTATTGAAAGGACGATTCTTTCATCCCAAGAATTAGCTTGGTGAATCTCTTTTTCACCCTCTCCAATGCTACTACTGTTCTTCATAAGGGGACCAGAACTGTACACAGTACTCCAGGTGTGGCCTCTCCAACATCCTGCACAATTGTTACAAAATGTCCCTATTTCTAAACTTCAACCCTCTTGTAATATGCCATTTGCCGCCTTAACTATAAGCTGCAACTTACCTGCTTTTAGTTTTGGTCCTGGCTTCTCCCACCACTGACCCTTGTGCTTATTTTCCCAGCAGTTGTTATATTCCCTGTTGAGAGATGTCATACTCCGAGCGTTTGCAGTTCCTTCGGGATCAGAACAAGCATCTATTGCAAAGGCTGAGAGAAGAGCGACTGCAATTTGTGGCCCCTAGCAGTATGCCTCAGCCCCCCAAGAGCAATAACGGATTTGACTCAGCAGAGAATGAAAAAACTGCAGATTCCCAAGGGAACAACTACAGGGCCAACAGATTGGAGGTAGCTGTAGACTCCATTATCCTATAAAGTGATGAAATACATTTCTGATATGTATGCTTAAATTGCAAGTGGAGTCGTGAAGATGAGGATGCCTCTGAGCCCTAAGCATAGCATTGCTGGATACTTCTCAATTGCCCAAATACACACACTAGGCCCCTGGAGTAAAATAATTCGCAGGAAAAGTTATTTCTGCAAATGGCTTCGGTACATTTATCAAGCACATTACTCTATCAAAGTTATCAGTGGTTCAACAAATAATCAAATCAGGTATAGTTCAGAATCAAAAAGGATTATACTTCATTCTGTACTATTCCATTACGTGCACCAGGTTAGAGTAACTCCCCAAAGTACTGTTTCATCTTCAGGTAAATCAGCCAACTGACCAGTGGCTTCAGAACAATGAGCTAGGTTTGAATTTAGCTCCTGAGTGAGTGTACATCAGATTATTCTCCGGTGTACCCAATGAGGATAGGAATAAAGAGGTCATTTTTGAATTGGGTGGCTTTAATCAGCATAGTTGCTTAGGCTTCTCACATGGGATGGATTTTATTGCAATGGCCCAGTGTGTGTTCAAGCAGTTGTAGGGTGACTAACACCATTGTGCTTAGATCCCAGAGGGGGGTGTTCAAACCATTGGTTCCACCTGATTTAAGCACACATACAAGAAAAGTATTTTATCACTTTAGTGATTTGGATGAGAAGATCAAGTGTAATAGTTCTAAGTTTGCTAATGATACAAAACTAGGTGGCAATGTAAACTGTGAGGAGAACGTAGAAAGGCAGGTGAAGTAAATGGGCAAGGACATGGCAGTTATAATAAGAGATCATCCAATGGTAGAAGAAAGACTATTTTTAAATGGTGAAAAAATTGAATGACATCAATGGCATTGATGTTCAGGGAGATCTTGCTCTCCTAGAGGAATCATTGAAAGTTAACATTTGGATACAGCAAGCAATTAGGAAGGTAAATGGTATGCTGGCCATTTATTGCAAGACAATTTGAATACATCTTGCTCCAAATATATAGAGTCGTATAGCAAGAAATGGGGTCTTTGGCCCACCACGTCCATGCTGACCTTTTTGCCCATCTACACTAATCCCATTTGCCCACATTAGGACCATGTCTTTCTATGTGGGCAAATGGGATTAGTAAGGGGACCAGAACTGTAATTCTTACAACTCTTGTAATTCTTGGAACCCTTCAAATTTAAGTGTCTGTCAAAATGCATTTTAAACATGTCTGATTCCAGCGCATTCCAGATATCAACCACTCTGCGTGTATAAAAATAAAACTCCAATCCCCGTTAAAACTCCTTCCTCAAAGCCTTAAACTAATGCCCTCTTGTTGGTGATACCCCTACTGTGAGAAAAAGATTTGACCATCTACCCTATCTATGCCTCTCATAACCTTGTGTACTTCTGTCTGGTCACCACTCAGCCTCCTTTGCTCCAGGGAAAACAAGCCCAGCCTATCCAATCTCTTCTCATTACTAAAGTCCTCAATCCTTGGTGAACCTCTTCTGCACTCCCTCCAGTACAATCGCATCCTTCCTATAGTGTGGTGACCAGAACTGCTCAAAATAGTCAGAAGTGCAGCCTAACCAATGTTTTGTAAAGTTGCAATTTGATGTCTTGTATTCTATGCCCTGACCTATGAAGGCAAGTATACATACAATATGTCTTCACTATTCTATTGACCTGTGTTGCCACTTTCGGGGAACTTTGGACTTGGACCTCTAGGTCTTTCTGTTCATCAATGTTCCTTGGTGCCCTACCGTCTACTGTAAATGCCCTATCTCAAAATGCATCACCTTGCACGTCAAGATTAAGTTCCATCTCCAATGCTCCACCAAATTTTCCAACTGATCTACATCCTAATGTAGCCTTGGATGACCTTCCTTACTAGCCACAACAGCACCAGTTTTCATATCATCTGCAGCCTTACCAGTCATACCTCCTACCTCCCTGGAGAGACTGCATCTAGAATATTGTCTATAAGTCTATTCCCACTTTATTTGTTTGTGATAGAGGGAATACATTGAAGGTTCAGCAGACTGATTCCAGGGGTGGTGGGTTTGAGGGCAGAGTGATGCATTGCATATCACAATTAAGAAGACTGGACCTATATGCTAGAGTTCAGAAGAAAGAGAGGAGACTTCATTGTAATGTATGGAATTCCTACGGGGCTTGATAGGGTGTCGAGAGCAAGGGATCACAATTTCAGAATAAAGGCTCAAACATTCAAGGCAAGGATGAGAAATCAGGGTAGTGAATCTTTGGAGTTCTCTACTCGAGAGCTGTGGAGGCTCGGTTGCAGGGTATTTTTAATAGACTAATGCATTTTTAGATATTAAAGGAATCGAGGTATATGGGGTTAGTGCAGGGCAATGGAAGTAAAAGATCAGCTACAATCATATTGAATAGTGAAGCAGGCACAAGGGATTGAATGGCCCTGTCTTGCTTCTGCTTCTTTGTTCTTATGTCCTAATGAAAGCATTCTAATCTGTTTTAGCAAGGAGATGGCTGTTGTATGAGGAATCCCAGCTTGAAATACAAAACTTGTGAACTGCTTGGACAAGAAATGAAGAATGACGTCTTACAACAGCCCAGTGAGGTGGTAATGTCTGAATCCCTACAGAAAAGAGAAGATTCTCGAGCAGCGCTTTGCACTCCCTCAATGCACAGAGCCAAGAAGCAAGGTTGGACCCTTGGCTCAGGGGATGGAGCAAGCATGGAGCTGGCTGACAAGCTTCCTGTCAATAAAGCCAAAGCATTTTCCAGTGCAGAGAAAAACTGTTCAGTGTCAGCAGTTCTGTCACCTGAAGAAAGTCGTATCACTGCAGAAACACTGGGCCAGAAGTGGGACATGCAAAAACTGAGTCCCCAAAGTAGCCATGTGACTGAATGTTTTCAAAGCTCAACTCCTTTTACCAAACCTCCTCTTGACCCAACATTAACAGATCAGCCAGAGCTCCCTGTTCCACCATCACAAAGTTCGGGAGGTACTGGCTGCAGGCAAAGCAGTTCCCAGCACTATTCCCAGTTCCTTCAGTCCTTCAGTGAGAACCCAAAGCCGAGGTCCAAGCTGGATCCACCATTATATGTGGACCAGCTGTTGGATGTGGGCAATGATCGACACAGCAAGCATTTCATCAGAAATACTCAGAAACCAAAATCAATCCTCATGGAACCGCACGACAAGATGGTGAAGGTAGGTCTATTCTCATTTGCCACTACTGTTTGTTGTTTCTGCAAGCTTTTTCTACATTTGGCATTTCAAACTCCAGAAGATCTGAATACACAGCTTTTGTGATTTTTTTTTTGAGTTTATTGTTAATCTGTTCCTGCAGGATATTCTGCTGGCTAGAAGGAAGGTATTGAGGGATCTGTGATGAGTCCAAAGTGATTAGCCAGAGAGGAGAAGTGTGGGAAATGCGACTGGGTCAGAGTGGAAGCATACAGTAACTGAAGGGTGTGGAATAGAAGGCTGTGAACTGTGACTGGAGCACAGTGGATGGGTACAGGCACCTTAATTGTGCCAAAGTAAACAAGCACAGAGGTTGAGAACTATGACTTGGTATAAGTGTGGGCAAAATGCTCAGAGTGGTTTCTCAATCTTAATGATGTAGTGCATTAACTAACTGCTTCCCTGATTTTTGAATGCTGCTGCCTGTCACTGTGACTTTCATGCTGAGTTTTTCGCCAGTTATCTCTAGAAGAGGGAAGATGGCAGATTTAGCTGTTGTCAATGTAGTTCAGGCTATTAAACTTTTCTGTTTAATTTACAGGCAGATATGGGTCATGTGACATTCATGTCCCCAGATGAGGAATCTAGCTTAAATACAGAGGTTCAATCTGTGCAACCCCTCCTGGGCTATGACTGGATAGCAGGTAATAAGTTGGGCTGTGTTATATCTGTCCTGGAATTTCAACTACCCATCCATGCTGAAGGGCTGCCTGGAGTGTTTCCAGCAGTCATGCTTGTGATCTTGGTGTTGATCCATTCTTTTGCACCTCAGCATCGTGCGATCTCTCTGGAATCCAAGCTGATTGATTGTTATTTTCTGGCTGTTTTTATCAGGTCTGATAGATGTGGACTCACCACTGTCGGAAAAATCTGAGCAATATTTTTTGGAACTGCAGAATTTCCGCCGGGTGAACAAGGAAGAATGTGTCCACCAAGAGTACGTAGAGTAAGTATGTGCTGGGACTTTCCATAAGGCGGCAAGAATGACCTTGAGATATTGAAATTGGGTGGGGGAAGTGTGTGGCAAGTCTATAATTAGGAGGTATATTCTCAGAATAACAGGTTGGATATTTAGGACTCGGGTCAAGAGGAATTTCTTAACTTGTAAATGTTTGGAGTTATCCCAAAGATTGTGAATACTCATTGAATATTTTCACGGCTGAGAATATGAGATTTTTGGACAAATAGGAAATTGAAGAATATAAACATGGAACAGGAAAGTAAACTCAAAACAGATCAGCTGTGGTCCTGCAGAATAGGCTTCATGGGGTTTTGTGACTTGGTATGGTAAGTCAGCAGTCAAAGGAGGAGGAGGACTTGGTAATTTCCTCTTTTTATGGGGATTACAGTTAGTGTCTCGTCAATTGTTTATTCCTTGGCCAAAGGAAGCCAGAACCTGGTTAAAAACTGTAATGTTAAGTACAGTCATTAATCATCTGGTGTCTTCAATTTTCAGGGAAGAGGACCTAAATGATACAGTCACAGATCAAGAGGAACTCAGCTGCAATAGTCAAAATCACCAGTGTGAGTAATTTTTGCAGGGCAGCTGTGTTTACTAAAAGTTCAAATTATAGTTGGTTCAGTGGGAAATAACGCTGAGTTTTGTCTTATTAATTCCATTTCTGGCCTGAGCTCAGTTGCTTGCTGTTTTCCAAGCAGAAATGGGAAGTGTAGTTGTTGCCACAACCTGACCAGGGAGAGTCATTAAGTATACTCAACTCTGAAATAATTTTTTGAGCTATAGGAGAATAACAATTCATGGTAATTTGGTAATAAATTACCTTAAATTGTTAAAGCCAAAGATCCGATCATCCATGATCTCATTGAATGGCTTGGCAGGCTTGAGGGACAATATGGCAGACAGCTCCTTGCGTTCCTATGGCAGACAGCTCCTTGCATTCCTATGACTCCAGTTGAAGGGCAATGTTTATCACAAGGCTCTTTGGAAAGCTGGACAGCTATTCTATGTGTTGCTTTGATTCAGGCTCCAATGTGTTGTTGACAGTAAGGGTAGATGTGATTCTCTCTTTCAGGCACACATTCTTACCGTGTTAACAGTCGCTTGTTTGCAGTCCCACTGGAACCAGCAGCAGCATGTCCCCTCTGCAAAACTCCCAAGTCAAAACGGCCACACACCATGGAGGAACCTGCATATATCCGGTGAGATCCTACTTATTACAGCACATACTACATGCCTGTTCATCTGTTCATTCTATAGATTTTAAACTTCAGAGAAAAGTTGTTTACAAAATAGCAAATGCTGTCCAAAGCGCAAACTGAGGTGCAGGTTTAATTTAGGAAAATTTAACATACAACAGTGTGGTTACACTGAGCTCTGGGTTCATATTTTTGTCTTCTGGTTTTCAGATTTCAGTTCCTTATTTTTATTCTTTTGATTCTCAAACTGGCTGTTTGCTTTTGATCTTTCTGGTTTGCAGTAATTGAGTCATACCACACAGAAGCAGACCCTTTGGCCCAACCAGTCGATGCTGGTCAAGATGCCCATCTAAGCTAGTCCTAATTGTCCATGTCTTTAATTCGGGTGAAATGAGATTAAAGGCCAGAGATAGTTAGTTAGATCAACATCATAGGTGTACAGGTCCTCCCCAACTTACATACAGCCTATACATATGAACGATCGTTTGGGAGACGGGCAGTATGGATTTGCCATCTGCTGTGATGCCACAGGCATTTTTTTTATCAAAATAAAACTTTATTCATAATAAAAGACAAACTATATACAATTACAAAACAGTGCAAACCTTAACATTCTTGTACAAATCATTCATTAGTGTTAACATTTTATATAGAAAAACAGCACCGATGCCACACATGTGGCTCCCTGGAAGCTACCCGGTCCCGTATTTACAATATTTAGGGGCTTTCTCCCTGTCCCCGCCCCTCCCTCTCCAGTGGCAGAAGAACCCTAAACTGTAGTCCTTCCCCACCGAGCCTTTGCGTTGGCTGTGCCCAGCTTCAGTGCGTCCCTTAGCAAGTACTCCTGCAGCCTGGAATGTGCCAGCTGGCAGTATTCCCCACGGACATCTCGCAGTGCTGGAAGACCAACAAGTTTCGGGCAGACCAAAGAGTGTCTGTCACCGAGTTGATGACCTTCCAGCAGCAGTTGATGTCTGTCTCTGTGTGTGTCCCCGGGAACAGTCCGTAGATCAGAGAGTACTCTGTTACGCTGCTGCTGGGGATGAACCGTGACAAGGGCCCTTGCACCTTTCACCACACCCTCCTCGCAAACCTACAGCCCGCAAAGAGGTGGGTGACCGTCTCGTCCCCAGCGCAGTCCTCCCGAGGGCAACGCGCGCTGGGAGTGAGGTTCCAACCATACAGGAAGGATCTGACTGGGAGGGCCCCTCTCACCGTCAGCCAAGCGAGGTCTTGGTGCTTGTTGGTGAGTTCTGGCGATGAGACATTCTGCCAGATGGTCTGGACTGTCTGCTCAGGGAACCACCCCGCAGTATCCATTGAGTCCTCCTGCAGTATCTGCAGGATGTTCCGTGCTGACCACTGCCCGATGGACTTGTGGTCAAAGGTATTGGTCTAGAAGAACTTTTCCACGAAGGGCATCTTTTGCTATGTGGGAACTTGGTTCGTGGTCACATTTCCAACTTGCAAGCTGTTTGGGTTAAAGGAACAGAACCCTGCCATAACCTGGGGAATGACCTGTAATTTGATTTTCTTTTTAAACTATTTTCTAATTTTAATTTGCTCATTAGGAATTCTCCTGTCCACATTTAGCGTTGATGTTGACATTGATGTTGCAACAGCTCCACTGGCTCTATGGAGAGATTGCAGTGACTAGTTTATGTTATATAAATTAGCATAAGAATTTAGAAAGGTAGAAGTCAACAGGGATTGTGTGCATCTGTAAGATTTGTAATATTTATATATCTCCAAATATTAAGATTAATGTTTTCAGTGACAGGTATGAAACAAACAGTGAGAGGTACTCCAGGAGGCTAATTTCAATAGTTTCTTAATGGCTTTATATCAGGTGAATTAGACACAAATGTTAGCAGAGTAAAACAGTTAATAAGCAATGGGAAGCCTTTGGAAGTTTGGGTACAGATCTGACATATTTCCATTAGAGGGAGAGGTAAGTTTTCCACAGTCAAATCTTCATGGGTGACTAAACATCTAAATCTTAAATGGAAACATTTAAAAGAGAGTTTATGAGTACTACAATCAGACAGAAAATAGAACTTCAATAGAGAATTGAGAAAGGGTGAAGGAACTGTATAAGAATAGCTTATCCTGTAACTTAAAGGGGGAGCTTAAATGTTTTGTATAAATAGCTAAAATGTAGTTAAATGAAAGATAGGACTGAATAGGGACCAAAAAGCTATCTTCTTTTGGAGGCAGAAGACTTTCCTGGAGCATTTTTATGACTAACAATACGTTAGATTGGCTTCACAAAGAAGGAGAATATTAATATTTCGGTAAAGGAGGTGATAGTAGAAAAACTAGGATTAAGAAAAATGAAGTGGAGGCACTTTAAAGGCTGATAGACTGAATTTCAAAGTATCACACTGTGGATTGGCTCCACCTTGGAGTGTTTAGAAAAGCAGGGGTGAAGATTGCAGAGGCTCTGATCTCAATCTTCCGATCCTCATTGGATTCAGAGTGGTGTCAGAGGAATGGTGAATTGCAAGTGTATTATTTTAAAGTTCATACATGACAAGTTGTAGCTAATAAAAGTAAAATGAGCATGGTAACAGACTTCAGGAGGGCAGTGGGCAGGGTGATCAAATTGATGTGATGAAGTCTACAAAGGAGAATGAGAGACTATTTATATTAAAAGAATTTAAGAAATAACCATGCCAACTTCAGAAAGGATAAAACAAAAATACATCTGACCCTGAACTATTGGTGAATGAATGTGTCAAATCAGTTATTGTTAATCAAGATTCAGCGACTTGCTTGTTTGGGGACTAGCCTAGCAGAAGACATGGCTATCAAAGGTGGAATAAGGGGACAGAGTGACTTGGGAAAGTATTTGATTTTGAAGATAGGGTTCCTTGGATTTATAATTAGAGGCACAAAATTACAAAAATAATTAAGTTACACTAACCATTATGAATCACTAACTAGGCCTCATCTTTGCATCTTCTTTAAGAAGAATGTTAAGATCTTGGTGAGAGTTTAAAGGCTAGTTTATACAGTCGTATCAGGAAAGCAAGATTTCAGCTACGTGGAGAGAGTGAGAACATTGGGATTGTTCTCTTACAGCTGTATTGGATGTGATGCAGGCTTTTGACCCAAAATGTCGACTATCCCTTTGCCTCCACAGGTTCTGCTTGACCCACTGAGCTCTTTCAGCAGTAGTTCTTACTGTGTATGCTTTTCTCTCTGGGAGAGCAGGTGATTCTGCCCTGTCATTTTCTTACTCTAATTATCATTGAGAAACTCACCTGCGGCTGCCCTTTAGTTCACATACTGGACAGATAATTACAGTGTAGGACAAGCATTAGGAACAACTGAAGTAAAATAGTGAGACTCATTGAATGTTCCTGTTTTTTGCATATTCATTGCACTCTGAACGGCAGTTTCCAGTCACGGTTTGAGAAGGATTACCAAGTGCCTGTGTTCTTATTAAGAGTAATCCATGAATTGATAAGACAAATTTCAAATTTGTATCACTTTCAGGGTCAGTATCCCCAGATCAACTTTGCTCCCTCCACACAAATATAAGCCACACTGTCGGAAGAGCTTCAATCCTACTGACAGCCTGTCGCTGCCTTCGGTGAGTTTTTATATGCTTGCGTGCTTGAAACTTACTTATGGTATCAGTCCTCTTCACCCAATTAAACCTAGGGGTCTCAGTCTTTGGAAAATTCTAAATCCTGTTTTTGTTGTGATTTTATGTTTGGCTGGAATCTATGTTAATCTCACCAAATGGCTCCCTTCATTGATATGCACACAGATCTATTTTTCTTAAAACTTCTTCATTGGTGATTTATTACTTGGTCATCTTTCAGACTTTTTATGATTGCTCTCATTTATTTTTACAAATAGTTAAAGGACCATTAGTTTATACATCTTCCATTATGTTTAAATGTATTATGGATATAAGACGAAAAGGTTAGTCAGACTGTGTGCTTTTTTTTCCCCCTGCTTTTTGTCATCTTGGTTTCTGATAAATCAGTATTCCAGAGGATGGGTCTCGTATATACATCATTAAACATAAGCCTTCATAGCTGCATCCATTGGAGTTGAGACTTAGATTCTGCAACAATTTCAACAAATTCTGCAAGGAGTACTGCGTGCAGATTTGGCCTCTGCACCTTAAGAAGGATACACTTGCTTTGAAGTTAGTGTAGTATATGTTTACTGCATTATGGGATGAAGGGCTTGTTCTCAGAAGACAGAATGAGTGAAGTTGGCTTGTGCTCTCTGGAGTTTAGAAGAATGAGAGATTGAAATGTACAAAAATTTGAGAGGGATTGAGAGGATAGCTGCTTCTCCCTGTTGTAGAGTTTAGAGCTAGAAGTCATAGTTTCAAGGAAAAGATGATGTTTTAGGACTGATGAGAAATTTTCTTATCGAGAGTGTTTCAAATTTTTGGAGTTTTCTGCCAAGAGGTCTATGGATGTTTTTATCTATTTGTGGCTGAGGATAATAGATTTTGATCACTGAGGGAATTGGGATATTGGGATCATATAGGAGAGGGGAAAAGGCCTAGCTATGATCCTAAAACAACAAGATGCTGGAGGACCTCAGCAGGCCAGGCAGCATCCGTGGGTGAAAGACAGACGGTCAACAAGATATGCTTGGTGGTGGGGTCCCTTTGGAGATGGCGGAAGTGGCGGAGAATGACGTGTTGGATATTCCATTCCTCTGGCCCCATTCGCCAACTCTTTCTCCACTATATCGATAACTACATTGGTGCCACCTCTTGCATCTGTGTGGAATTCGACAGTTTCATAAATTTCGCCACTAATTTTCACCCGCCTCTCCAATTCATTTGGACTTTTCCTGATACCTTTCTTGATCCCTCCATCTCCATCTCCATCTCAGGAGATTCCTTATCCACCGACATCTTCTACAAACCCACTGATGACCACAGCTACCTTGTTTACAGCTCCTCTCACCCTGTCTCTTGCAAGGACGCTATCCCTTTATCTCAATTTCTCCGCCTCCACCGTATCTGCTCCTATGCTGAGGCTTTCCACTTCAGGACATCCGAGATGTCCGACGTCTTTACTAATCATGGCTTCCCCCCTACTGTGGTCGAGAGAACTCGGACCTGCATCTCTGCCATTTCCCGCACCTCTGCTCTCACCCCCACCCTTCCCAGACCCAAAAGGAATAGGGTCCCCCTTGTCCTCACATTTCATCCTAGCAGCCTGCATATCCAACACGTTTTCCACCACTTCCGCCATCTCCAATGGGACCGCCCCACCAAGCATATTTTTCCCTCTCCACCCCTTTCTGCCTTTCGCAGGAACCACTCTCTCTGTGACTCCCTAGTTCGTTCCTCTCTCCCAACCTATCCTGCTCCCACCCCAGGGACTTTCCACTGCCCTGCCATAGGTTTAACACCTGCCCCTACACCACCTCCATCCAGGGACCCAAACAGTCCTTTCAGATGAGGCAGAGATTTACCTGCACCTCCATTATTATCATCTACTGCATTCGGTGCTCCTAGTGTGGCCTCCTCTACATTGGCAAGACCAAATGCAGACTAGGTGACCATTTCGCAGAACACCTGCACTCCGTCTGTAACCGCAATCTGCATCTCCCCATTGCCAGTCACTTCAATTCCCACTCCATCACTGATATGTCAGTCCTCCGCCTCCTCCACTGCGAGGAGAATTCCAAGCGCAAACTGGAGGAACAGCACGTCATTTTCCATCTTGGGACCTTACAGCCTAATGGTATGAACATCGAATTCTCCCACTTTAAGTAAACCACCTCCCCCCCCACCAGTCATGCCTCCTTTCTTTTCTTCCCATTCCTACCTATCTCTTTTTTTCTCTTCACCTATTTCTATTTTTTCCTCTCCTCCTCCCCCCCTCCCTTCCATGGGGCACCTGCCTCCATACCTTTGACCCATTCCTTGGTGGATCTACTCTCCCTTCCTCCCCCGCATCTGCCTATCACTATCTCTTACCTGCATCTACCTGTCACCACCATGTGCCTACCCCACTTCCCTTCTTTTGTCCACCTATCACTGCTCTGGTTTTCCCCCCTATATATTGGGCTTCCCCTCTTCCTATCTTTAATTCGGAAGAAAGGTCTTGACTCGAAACGTTGACCGTCTGTTTTTCCCCCACAGATGATGCCTGGCCTGCTGAATTCCGCCAGTATCTTGTTTTTTTTCATCTAGATTCCAGAATCTTAAGTCCTTTGTTTCTCTAGCTATGATCCTGCTGATTGGTGAGGCAAGCACAAGAATCCAAATGGTCTATGTCTATCTCTGCTATGTTCTAATGCAGCTAATCAATAATCTGCGCTTTGTGTTGAGAAAGGCAAGTAAACAGACAACGGATTAGGGTAGGGTCAGGTTTCATTGTCTGTTTTACACTGTCAAAGTATATGTGAATGTTGTGCTGCTGTAGAGTCTGATCTCACCCCGTTTTGCCTCTTAGCATTGTCTTTTGGGCTGGGAAAGTTCCATGCCTTCTACAACTCCCGTTGCAAGCACCTTGGACTTGCGCAGTGCACTGGAACACAAAAGAACTTCTGTGCCATTGACTCTTAATTGTTCCAATATGGTAAGATGCTAATACTGTTATTAGGTATCCTGCCATAACCAATAACCAGTAAAATACCTCTGGTCATTGTGACTGGATACTAATCACTCATTAAAGAATAGTGAATAATGTTGAATTTTATTTAGCCTCATAGAAAGATGTCCATGTGATTTAGTCCATATTTATAACTCCTCCTAAAAGGAATGAGTAGGCACTATCTCTGCCTTAACAGTTGGACCTTTACTGGAGGTGAACTTGACATAACTGACACCTTGCCATATTTTACAGATTTGCCTCCTTAAATGACTTTCCCTCACTTGCTCCATAACTTGCACATAAAGTGAATTCAAGTTTTGATTGATTTCCTTCTTATCTTTGACTCCTTAACTTCACATATGAATTCTTTTCACTGTGAACAATTTGCCCAGATCATCATTCAGCTTTTTCATAACCTTTAAAACTGGATTCAGTCCAAAGTGTGGCCAACATTTCTGCAAATTACGTGTCCCATTATGGAGGAATAAAATCGGAATTCTACAATTGACCGAACCCAAGACTATCTTCCATTTTAAAGAAGAAGTTAGGTGAACGTAAAGAGGAGAACGCAATATACAGAGAAGGGTGTAAACCTTCACAAGTTGTGCACTCTTTGCTGTAATTTCTGTGAAGCGAGAGTTGAACTGGTAAAAATTTTGTGCTTTTGTTTTAGAGTACTGCTGCAGTGTCTCGAGTGGCTGGAGGCACCAGATCAGATGAGTTGCTGGATTTCTCACGTTCAACTCGATACCAATTTCAGAAACTGGAGCAAAGCCTGAAATTGAGATAAAAACAGGCTTCATTCACCCTCGTAGCCTTTCCTTTAGGTGCACACATACCCAATATCAAGAGCTCAAACATTCACAGGTAGTTTCCCTTCATGATGCTGGGATGTATCTCATCTCTGAACCTGAGCTTTTCACTCCTGATGTGCAAGTATTGCTCAATTGGCTGGTGTAAGACTGCCTGAAGTGCAGGTTTATCAGAAAGATAGAATGTCTGCTGAAGAGAACCCCAGGAAATTCTCCTCCATTTCTGATTTTGCAGAGTATTTCTTGGAGGGAAAAGTACAGCTGATTTGCACGAGTGATGGCTTGTCTCTCTACGTACATCTGTATGATGGGCTGGCTGTCTCATGCATTCATGTGAGTGGCCATTTGGTGTGGCTATGTGCCTATGTGAGACTGTGCATATCCCAATTAGTTGCCTTGACTTATGGGTGCTTATCCTGCAGTGGAGTTTGCATGGATGTTAATTCTTTGTGTTGCAAATACTTGCCACATGTAGCAAATGTGTAGCAAAATGCATTTGATAGCAGAGGAGATTCCTGCAGGGTTCTTGTTTTAATATTTTCATGCTTTTAATATGGTTTCAATGTTTTTTTTTAATTCATTGAAATATCGCTGATCTAATTACTTGAATTCAGTAATGAGCTGAAACTGATATTTTTAGGAATATGGTGTGGAAATGTGGCCGGGAATCCCCACATAAACACACAAATCTGATTTGGTTGTTGAAGGAAGTACCAGACTATGAGGAAACTGGGGGGAGTTATGGCTATTTCAGCAATTCCAGTAATATAATTACAGAACTTTTCAATCATATTTTACGTATCCTTTGAAGTATTCTGAAAATTATGTTGCTATGGCTCTCAATTAACTTATGGCGAAGTCACAAAATAATGAGATAAGGGAGAATGCTTTGTTTAAGGATAAATATTGGCCAGGACATTGGGGAGAATTCTTCTCTTCCAATACTGCTAAAATGTATTTTATGTCCACCTAAGGTAGGTGGAGAGTTAGTTTAACATACGCAGATTTTAAACGTGCTCTCAGTTCTACAAATGAATTATAAGGATAGTTATCTGCTCAAATATTTGACGTGAGTGATGAACTTGTAACCTTTGTAAGTTCTGTGAATTGTGATTTTGATCAGTTGCAGAAATTTGACCATTATCTGTCATACCAGTATGCCTTGTGGAGGCAGCAGGATTCTTACACTGAACTGTTAAGATCACTAAAAGCAGTTGCCTTCTGCTAAGGCTGTTTTTCTACAGATACAAATAGGGGACACAGTCTGCAATGGGATTTCTTTTCTGAATGAGCAAAGGACAGAGCAAATTCATATAATTGCCAACACATTATAATCAACCAAATGACAAAAGGGGTATCCTTTTTTGCTCAACAATTCTGAACATCATTGCATGATTTATAAGGTTTCCTGAAAACCTGAGAATGGTCCGCCTACAATCGTGCATCAGCAGAATTAAATGTGCTCCAATGTGCAGGTATATTGAATGTGATGCTGAGAGAACTGGGCCAAAAATTGGGGTACAAGTGGGTACCATAGGCCATGCATGGGCCTCTTTTGCAACGGAACTGTGGATAAAGTTGATTTTCCTCCCTTCTGCATTTTGTGTAGCCATCATCCACAATCACTTCACTACTGACAGTTTCTGATGCATGTTTGTGTGTGTGATAATATTTTCTGCAAATAAACTTAATATCAAAATTCAATTGAATTGCACAAGTCTAATCTGTTCTTAGTTAACCTCTACACAGAAGTCTTGATACCCAGAATGATTTAGATTAAAGTGATTGTCTGGATTATGATTATTTGCACCTTTTGGCAGAGATGAAATGATGCGTTCAGAACTATGCTGTTGGAGCATTTAAACAGTATGTCACAGATGTGATAAGCCCTTCATCAGCAGGTCTAATGGTGAGTTAACCATTTTAGGAGCACTAATCTGCTAGTTTATTCTCCAAAGTGAGTGTGTTGATGTTTTGCCAAGCTAGCTGTCAGTAAATACTCTGGCACATACCAGGCAGATAAACAGTAATTAGTCTTGGGAAGAATATGGATGAAAGTAATGCAGTTGCTGGTTACTAAAGGACATCTGAAAAAGAAATTGTTGGTTGTTAAAGTGGCAATCACATTGACAGGAAAACTTAATATGTCAATGTCTTAGTAACAAGCATTGGGCTGATGATCCTTTGGAGTTGAATGAATTAAGACATGAAACGGGGATGGTTAGACAGCAAGTTGATAATTTGAAAGCTGCAGTTAGGGTACTGTCATGGAATTTGCAGGAGCAATGGGGCCAGATCTCACAGTGTAAAAAGACTGCAAAAGATAAATAAAGACTTTAGAAAGTGAGTTGCAGATTGAGGAGCATAGTGTGCACTGTGACTGATGAGGTGAGAGCTGAATATTGGGGCAGTCTGGCTTAAGACTGGTCAGCATGAGAATTTGAACAATGTACCTGTTGGAGGAAAGTGGTAGCTGGAGAATAGTAAATGGAGACTGCCCTCTACTACCCATAAAGCATCAGAAATTGCAACCCTCAAATCAAATGAATAACAGTCATAAAGATATACAGTGTGGAAATGGGCCCTTTGGCCCAACTGATCCAGGCTGACCAAGATGCCCCATCCAAGCTAGCCCACTTGCCAGCATTTGACCATGATGCTTCTAAATCTTTCCAATCCATGTACCTGTCCAACTGTCTTTTAAAAGTTGTTATTGCATAAGTCCCAACCACTTCCTTTGGCAGCTCATTCCTCACACAAACCACACTCTGTGTAAAAATGTTGCACTCAATTTCCTAATAAATCCTTCCCCTCTCGCCTTCAACTTATGCCCTCGAGTTCTTAATTCCCCATCCATGGGGAAAAAGACTGAGTGCATTCATCCTATCTATACCCCTCATGATTTTGTACTCCGTATTGATCATCTATCAGTCTCCTGTGCTCCAAGGAATGAAGTCATAGCCTGTCCAACCTCTCCCTATAACTCAGTCCCTCAAGTATGGAAACATCCTTGTAAATCTTTTCTGCATTCTTTCCAGTTTAATAACATCTTTGTCTAAGCAGGGCAACCAAGATGGAACATAGTACTCAGCGTCTTGTACCTCCCACACCATGATCTCCTAACTTTTGTACTCAATGCCCTGACTGATGAAGGCCAGTGTGTCAAAAGCTGCCTTCACCACCCTATCTGCCTGTGACTTTACTTTCAGGGAACCACGTACATATACTCCAAGGTCCCTCTGTTCTACAACACTCCTCAGTGAAAGTGCTACCTGGATTTGACGTTCCAAAACGCAACACCTCACACTTATCTGAATTAAACTCCATTTGCTATTCCTCAGCCCGCTTACTCAGCTGATCAAGATCCCCCTGTAATTTTTGATAACCTTCACTGTCCATTGTACTACCTGTTTTAGTGTCATCTGCTAACTTACTAACCATGCCTTGTACATTCTTAAACAGATAGTTGATACAGATGACAAACAACAATGGGAGTCGCAGGCCTCCAATCTGAGAAACAACCTTCCACCATCACCCTCTGCTTCCTACCATCAAACCAATCTTGTATCCAATTAGCCAGCTCTCTATGGATTCCATGTGATCTGACCTTCCAGAACACACTATCAAAGGCCTTACTGAACTCCATATAAACTACGTCTACCGCCCTGCCCTCATCGACTTTCTTGGTCACATCATCAAAAAACTCAATCAAGTTCATAGGACATGATCTCCAATGCACAAAGCCTTGCTGACTATCCCTAATGAACCCCCATCGTTCCAGATGCACATATCTTATCCCTCAGAATCTTATCCAGTAACTTACCTACCACGCTGTTAGACTCACTAGTCTATAGTTCCCAGGTTTTTCTTTGCCATGCTTCTTAAGTAAAGGCACAACATTCACGACCCTCCAGTCTACCGGCACCTCACCTGTGGCTAACAATGATACAAATATCTCAGCCAGGGCTCGCACAATTTCTTCTCTAGTCTCCCACAATGTCCTTGGATATACCTGGTCAGGCCCTGGAGATTTCTCTCCCTTCATACCTTTTAAGATATTCAGCATCTCTACTGTTATGCAGACTATATCCAAGACCTCCCCATTTATTTTTCCTGGCTCTGAAGTCTTCATGTCTTCCTCCACGGTAAAAACGGAGGAGAAATACTCATTAAGGACCTTGCCCATCTCCCACAGCACCATGCAAAGATGTCCCCTTTGGTCTATGAGGGGCCCTACTCTCTCTCTAGTAACTCTTTTTCCCTTAATATATTTATAAAATTTCTTTGGATTCTCCTTAATCTTCTCTGCCAAAGCCATCTCAAACCCCCTTTTTTGCACTCCTGACTTCCTTCTTGAGTACACGCCTACATCCCCTATAGTCCTCCAGAAATTCACTTGATCCCAGCTGCCTGTACTTGAACCATACTGCTTCCTTTTTCCTGGCCAGGGCCTCAACATCTCTCATCATCCGGGTTTCCCTGTTCCTACTAGCCTTGCCCTTTACTCTAACGGGAACATGCAGACCTTGAGCTCTCACTATCTCACCTTTAAAAGTCTTTGCCCACAAACAACCTACTCCAATCAACCTTTGCTAGCTCTTGTCTCATATCATCAAAATTCACCTTTCCCCAATTTAGAACTTGAACCAGTGAACCTGTTGTGTCCCTTTCCATAACTAGTTTCAAACTAATGGAATTATGGTCACTGGTCCCAGAGTGTTCCCCCACTGTCACCTCAATCACTTGCCCCACCCTATTACCCAAGGTAGGGTTAAGCTTTGCCCTCTCCCTAGTAAGGCCCTCTATATATTGCCCAAGGAAACTTTCCTGAACGCACTTAACAAATTCCATCCCATCTAAGCCCTTAACAGAAAGGCAATCCCAGCCTATGTTAGGAAAGTTAAAATCCCCTACTATTGACAACCCTATTATTCTTGCAACTCTCCAGAATCTCCCTACGTGTTCTCCTAATTCCCATTGACTATTTAGGGGCCTATAGTACAATCCCAACAAGATGATCATTCCTTTCCTATTTCTCAGCTCCACCCATAAAGCCTCAGTGAATGATCCTTCCGTAATTTCATCTCTGATTACTGCTGTGACATTTCCCTTAATCAAAAATGCAGCTCCCCCTCCTCTCTTTCCTCTGCCTCCATGTCAAAAAATAGTTCAAATGAATACAAGATATAATGTACTACAGAGGATATCGGGAAAATGACCAGGGTGCTGAAAAGGTTAGAGAAGAGAAATGGCTTCTTCCCTCCACTTCCATGCATCCCCTTCAACAGCCACTTTCCAGAGAGAGAGAATGTAGATTAATTGGAAAAATTGGATGATGGAGAAGAAACGGTTATTGCTTTTCACTTTGAGTCCAAGCATGTTTGACCAATCACCCCAAAGATAGCATCCTAGCAAAGACATAGTAAATATTTTCCTGGATCTCTTTGAATAGACTTTGCCCCTCAGATGGTCCTGCAATGTGGAAGAACATAGGATTGCAAAAGGTTATCAATGCATTTGTTGATTGTGGGCAGGACGCTCCTGCAGCCTGTTGTATATACTGATTGATTATTTTTAATGAGTTTGACCAAGAGGATGATGAAATTATTGAGGAAAGGGTGTTTTGCAAAATGGGTTAAAAGTTTGAAACTAAGCAAGCTGTAGAGGCATTCCAGAAACAATATCAACATAAAGGCAAGGTGCAAAGAGTCGCCTGATGTGTTCAAAGTCAAAAGTGGCAAAAAGAGGAAAGTGAAGGTGGAGACCTGATGAATGGAGACCAAGGAATAGTGGAGAGAAAGATTGCCTTGAATGTAGCAGAACAGGACACTAATAGAAATTATATAGAGTGCCAAGGAGGAGAACTAGAACCTGCATCCAAACAGGAGATTTTGCTAGATCTGATAATCCAACTTTCAAAAGCAGTGGCAAAACTGATCAAAAAGAAGGAAGATGGGGTGGCAGGTGATGGGGATTGTAGGTAGTAATCAGGGATGAGAATTATCAGTAACCCTAAATCTGGACAGCAGAATGCAGCTAAGCTCATAAAGAATTTGTATCTCACATGTAGGTGGCAATGAGAAGGGTTAGAAATGAAGAATGTTCCTGGGAGAATGATTTAATTGTAGCAGGACTGGGCACATTGTTTGAAGAAACAGATTTTACAAACTCTGCTGTAGATCAGGTATTGGAAATTGAGAAATCTTTGGGGGTCTACTAGAGTTTGCTAGGTGTCTGAATTTATGTGTTTTCATTTTCAATAACTTTGAGGTATCTTTTGTTTTAAAACCTTAAAAGTTTTGAAGACTGCATGCGTGGTATACAATGGTGTTTTTATACTATCTTGCTTGTTTAACCCTTGCCTGTAAGTCATATTTTCGTTTGGAACTGCGTATTTGAAAATGTTGGAAAAAATTTGGCAACTTTTTGAGTGTTGTGAGAGTGAGGAATTTAGGTGTCTGTTAAATTAGTGCTGGAAAAGATGAAACAGGAAGAAGTGCTAGTAAAGGGAATCCGTTTGTACAAACGTATGTTTGAATGTTTACATTGGTGTTCTTTCAAAGTGTCTGATGTTTGTATTCAGTGTTAGTTCATTGCTTTAACCAGAGCTGAGCTCTTTGTTGGAAATGCTCAGTTCTATACATGTCCTTTTTATTTACGAGATTATTGAATTATATTTTGATTTGAAAATGATTTTAAACAGTATTATTTAGTGGGATAGCAACCTCGTTATCGATAGGAAACGATAGTAAACTTTAAACGATAGCACTCGTTTAAAGTTGGTAAAGTTTTGAGTTCCCAACCATGGGTCAGTGTGTCTAAATTGTACGAATGAAAAGTCGGTTTAGAAATTGGTATGTCCAATCTTGAGAGAAATTTTGAACAAAAGATTAAAGTTTTAATTGCAGAAATTGACACGTTTTAACAATGCATTTCTCGTCATGAAGGAAGAGCTTTTAGAGTTAGGATTCGGCCTCGAAGGTCACATCTTAAGATTGGTTCTTGCTACAAAATGGACACGGGAATGCTCTGGGTGTTTCTCTGGGCACTCTTTCCTACAAGTTGAACAAGTGCTTCCCTCTTCCCTACACATTATACTGCTCTGGAGCCTCAGCTGCATGACTAAGTAGGTTCGGAAGGGTGGGGAGGGGGGGGGGGGGCTGTCTGCACATGCGCACCGAGGCCCGGTTGGGTTGCCTAGTTACAGCATCCTGATATTTAAAGATGGTGCCGCAGTCGCTGCTGTTAGTGGTGGCGCTTTTGGTGGGCGGGACCGCACCGCAGCAGCAGGCGGGACCCTGGCCTGGGGCAGGAGGTAATTAGAGAAGACAGGAAATCCGGGCAGGGGCGGCACTGGACCCTAAGAAGCATGGTTATGTCCACCTGTTTCCCGGAACTGGCTGGGAGAAGCAGGCCTTTTAATTGTGGCGAATGTGGAGCAGATTCACCACCATTGAAATCAGTAGAATTGGCAGCCTTCTGCTCGGGGGACAAACTAAACCCAACGAGGCCTGAGCAATCTGATTACTGGTGTCTGTGAGGACTGTGTGGTCTACTGTGACAAACACCGCTGGGACTTTGTGCTCACGGATGATTTTAATCCACCTCCGCTCTCCATCACCTCCCATCCCTTACCTTTCACAGATTCGAATAGGAATTTGTTCCCATGCCAGGAAACAGTTTTGTTTTCTGGGTCTAAGATCCAAAACCATGGAGGAGTAAGACAATTTGGGAGTGGGTATTTCCTTGTGAAATAGGATCACTTAGTCGAAGTGACAGAACCTTCACACATTTGCTGAAGCGTTAATGAAGCAGACCCCAGAAACAAATTTTAAATTCATAAGTTGCGGAGAGTTGAGGTCTGTCAGTCTTAAATGCTGAAAATTTTGGGGCTTTCCATTTAAGCTAATAGTTAAGATCATACATTATAAAGATACAGTGGGAGTATACATACAAAATTAAGTAGGGGGCAAAAAAAAGGAAAGGACTTTTTCTGACGAGAGAAATTTTTAGTGGTATTCTCTAATTATTGGTGTAAGAACAACTGCTATCTTTGAAATACAATACTATAAATTAGAAAGCAGGGCTTAATTTAAAAGATGAATATTACACTAAACCCAGAAATATTATAAAAATGCAGATGGTAGGAAGGTATATTGGAATTGGTTTATATATTGTCACTTGTACCGAGGTAGAGTGGAAAAACCTGTCTTGCATACCCTTCTTTAGGAGCCGAGAGGTACTGTTGCAGCTATATAGGTCCCTGGTCAGACCCCACTTGGAGTACTGTGCTCAGTTCTGGTCACCTCACTACAGGAAGGATGTGGAAGCCATAGGGTGCAGAGGAGATTTACTAGGATGCTGCCTGGAATGCGGAGCATGCCTTATGAAAGTAGGTTGAGGGAACTCAGCCTTTTCTCCTTGGAGCAACGGAGGATGAGGGGGGAACCTGATAGAGGTATATAAGATGATGAGAGGTATTGATCGGATAGATAGAGGCTTTTCTCCAGGGCTGAAATGGTGGCCACAAGAGGACATAGGTTTAAGGTGCTGGGGAGTAGTTATAGAGGAGATGTCGGGGGTAAGTTTTTTACTCAGAGAGTGGTGAGTGTGTGGAGTGGGCTGCCGGCAACGGTGGTGGAGGCAGATATGATAGGGTCTTTTAAGAGACTGTTAGGTACATGGAGCTGAGAAAAATAGAGGGCTATGGGTAAGCCTAGTAATTTCTAGGGTAGGGACATGTTCGGCACAGCTTTGTGGGCCGAAGGGCCTGAATTGTGCTGTAGTTTTTCTATGTTCTATGTTCAAACAGATTAATTCATTACACAGTGCATTGAGGTAGTACAAGGTAAAGCAATACAGAATGCAGAGTTAAGTGTCACAGCTATAGAGAAAATGCAGTGCAGGTAGACAATAAGGTGCAAGGTCATAACAAAGTAGATTGTAAGGTCAAGAGTCCATTTTATCATACTAGGGAACTGTTCATTAGTCTTATAACAGCAGGATAGAAGCTGTCCTTGTGCCTGGTGGTACGTGCTTTCAGGCCTTTGTATCTTCTGCCTGATGGGAGAAGGGAGAAGAGAGAATGTCCCGAATGGGTGGGGTCTTTGGTTATACTGGCTGCTTTACTGAGGCAGCAAGAAGTATGGACAGAGCCCATGGAGGGGAGGCTGGAGATATTGAATGGAGGTGCAGGCTTGAACCGAATGGCCTACTCCTGCAATTTTCTAAAGTTGTGCATCAATAGAGAAACTGGATGGTGCAGTATACAAATCCTTGAAAGTGACACAATGATTTTGGAGGATCTTAAAAAAAAAATTGGCTATACTGTGAGAGGAATAGATTATAAAGAAAGGAAATAATACTAACATTTATAAAACATTGTTTAGACCCTAACTGGATTATTGTGTTCAGTTCTGGGCACCCTATTTTAGGAAGCACGTCAAGGCTTTTGAAAGTGCAGGGGAGGTTTACTGAAGTGCTAGTAAGGCTCAAAGTCTTGAATTACATTGAGACATTAGAGAAACTGTGATTGTTCTCTTTAGGGAAAGTAATGTTTAAGAGGTAATGCTGGAAATCGGAAATAAAAGTGCTGCGCGTACTTATTTTCTGAAATAATTAAATTCTGTTGAGTCCAGAATGTGCCTAGGCAAGAGATGAGGTCTAGAGAAACAAAGGACTGTAGATGCTGGAATCTAGATAGAGATGAGGTCTGTTCCTCAGCCTTGTGTTGATCTTCTGAAATAAATGCAGAAAGTACTGGAAATACTCAATAGGTGAGACAGATTCATTGGAAAGAGAAACAGTCCTCCTTTTATTTTACATTTCTAGCAACTGTAGTATTTGATTTTGGATTCATGTTGACCTTTATTGGAACAGTTCTGAAGGCTGAGGACAGAGAAATTATAGTGGCACTAAGATGGCAATGGTGGTATAGTGGTGAGCATGGTTGCTTCCCAAGCAGTTGACCCGAGTTCGATTCCCGGCCATCGCAGGATCTAGAATTTAGGCAGGCACGGTAGTGCAATGGTTAGCATAATGCTGTTACAGTGCCAATGACCCAGGTTCAATTCTGGCCACTGTCTGTAAGGAGTTTGTACATTCTCCCCATGTCTGTGTGGGTTTCCTCCGGGTGCTCTGGTTTCCTCCCACATTCCAAAGACTTACAGGTTAGGAAGTTGTGGGCATGCTACGTTGGTGCCGAAAGCGTGGCGACACTTGCAGGCTGCCCCCAGAATACTATACACAACAGATGCATTTCACTGTGTTTCGATGTACATGTGACTAATAAAGATATCTCAAAATGAAGGATGACTGGGAGCTCATGGTCATACTTATCGACAGAATGAAGTTATTTTGTAAAGTGATCATGCAATCTATGTTTGATCTTAGTGTAGAGGAGACGTCATTGTGAACAGGAATATAGCATACTAAACTGAAAAAGTAAAGGGAAAAAAAATCACTTCCCATGGAAATCTTATGTGGTGCCTCAATATGGGAAAGAAAGGGGCAGGGCAGATGTTGCAAGGGGAGGTGTTGTGGAAAGTGGAAAGGGTACTGAGGGACATTGAAGAATGAACCCAAAGGTAACAATCACTTCAGCATGCTGGAGGAGAGAAGAGAGGAGGATTGTGGTGGTGGTGATGACATTGTGCCAGAATAGGATGGATATAGTGGGTGGACAGGTGAAATCTAATACCTTTTGGTTGGAAAGGTGAAGAGAGGGTATGACGTAAAGGGTACAATTCTAAATGGATGCAGCAAAAGACCTCAGAGCATATGTACAGAAATCTTTGAAGCCGGCGGGGCAGATTGCAAAATTATTTACAAAAGCATGTAGGATCCTGGCCATCATAAACAGAGCATAAAGACAAACGAGATTTGCTGATCCTCTGCTTCAGCCACAAGTGGAATATTATGTAAAATTTTTGCTGTTATCCTACAGGAAGGAAGAATGAAAACCCTGCTGTGTGTTTTAGAAAATAAATTAGACTAAGGATGGTGGACTCAATTACATGGATAGTTTGGAAAAGCTGGGGGTTTCCAGAGAAGAGAGATGATTTGTTAAATGTAGAAAATCAGGAAGGCATTAAACAACGAGAATGAAGAGGAATTGCTTCCATGAGCAAAAAGATGAAGAACCAGAGGGGTTCAGTTTTATTTCAGGTCAACATAAGCCTGAGGAACACATGTCATCTGACTAGGCACATTGTGGATGTATTTTCATTTAAGATTTCCAGTATTCCTTCTACATTTCTTCATTGGGGTTGGGGGGTGGGGTAGGTTGGACAGATTTAAGGAGATTGACAAAAGAACATGAGGAACATCTCTTTTTACACAGTGAGTCATAATGATTTGAAATTCACTATCAGAAAGGAAGAACCGGCGTCAATCACAGTTTTCAAAATGCATTTATATAAGTGCAACTACTAGGACGGTGGGTAACGGTGGAAGAAGAAGAGGAGGAGGGTGCTCTGCTTTTGGCTGGGTGTCCCTGTTGAAGATGAGTATCTGCAGTCAGGAGGCTGGCTGTGCAGGGCTATGGAGAGAGACCCAAGGACAGGACTAACTGGATTGTTCTTATTAAAAAAAACTGCCTTGGGCTCAGTGGCTGCCTTCTGTATGTACAGTGTTCTGTGATGAGGTAAATAATGAGTGATTCATTTCATGAGTTGATGAGATAGTGGATTTCAAATTTCACACAGAGTGATTAGAACCTTTCTTTCAGGAAGCATTGTTGCAGTGGTGTCCATTAATCATTTTTTTAAAGAAATGAAGGAATGAGCTTCGAGGGAGAACAGGACATTTGGAATAAATCAGTGACCTCTTGTGCTGTATGCGGCAGTTTGGCCTGTGTCTATGCTGCAGAACTTTGATCAGAACATTTCTATTTAATTCAGAGTTTCTAAATGGTTAAATACAAAATAAGGGTGGGGGAGGTGCTATGGCAAACAATGCAGCAAGTTCAGAAATAAATTACAACTTGTTTTGCTGGGTGATGCATTTTATTTGAAATGTTTGACATGTTTTATTTTCAAATTCTTGGGGAATCCCAGAGATTAAATACCATCTGAGAGCACTAAATTGGCTGTAGCTTCTGACACCATGGAGTTTGGTGTGAACATTTGTACCTCCTGTGTTCCCAGATGGTCCAGACTTCCAGTGGACTGAGTGGGAACCCTGGGTATGTATGTGTGACATTGGCAAGCAAGGACGTATCCGATACTTCGTGGTGTCAACAGATGCTGAAAAGAGCAATGTGACCCTGGATGATTTCTGGCAGGTCAAACCATGTTCCCTCAATGACTGTATGAAATGCCAGACCACTGAATGCCCGATATCAGAGATCGGAGTTGGAGCAGCCCCGCGATTTGGCCATCGGTTCTCTCGGCCAGCTGCTGACACCCTGCGAATCCCTAATGCCAAACCTGCCACAGCAGATTCCTATGACAGTCTGCCGGTGATTGACGATGTTGGATAGGACAGGATATCTGCCTCCACCTGGGTGGTCAGCAACACAGCTATAATCATTCAATGGAAATAAATCATATTACAAAGAATTTGTTTAATTTTGTGTTTCAGTATCCTTATCTTCCCACTCCCCCTTCTAGACTGACCATGGAACACAACTTCCCTTGACACCCAAATAGCCTAGCACCTGATCTGATTGCTAGTTAACATCCACGCTTGTTCTCCTGAGGAAGATCAGGAAGGCTGATTTCTCCTCAGTACTCTTCTGGGACACTGAAATGTACTAGCCCACTCAAAGTTGTTGCCATGAGGACTATGTATCCAAAGCTAGGAACTCCAACCTTGAACAAAGGACAGAATGAAAAACTCAGTGGGTTAAGCAGCATCTGTGGAGGCAAAAAGTGTTGACTTACCTTTTGCCTCCATAGATGCTGCTTGACCTGCTGTGTTCTTGTGGCATTCTATTTATGTTCTAGATTCCAATATCTGCAGTCCCTTTTGTCTTCGTACTTCAACCTTGGTGGTTTTTGTGTGTAGAAACTGAATTGAGCACCAAGTACAGATGAGGTGCAGCACAAAACAGTCCATTTGGCCCTATCAGTCCATGCAGCCTTTCTGTGCAAGCGTGTCATCTTAATTGTATTTCCTCATCTTGTTTCTTCTCTCATTTGTATATCCAATCTAATCCTGAATGCTGCAGTTTATGCTGCAGCCAATAAACCTGAACATAAATTCCATGGCCTTGCATCTCTGTAAAGAGTTTCTCTAGATTATTGTTTTAAATTCCTCACATTCAATTGTGTCTAAGACTCATCTTAACCCTCTTGCTCGTCTAATTTTATTTTTGTATTTCCTGTAGATGCAGCATTTGTATTTCCTGTAGATACAGCACCCATGGAAGCCATACTGCAACATGAAACTTGCTTGAAGTACTCTGTTCTATCTTGGTTTAACTGAGACCCAGCCAATTCTGGTGTCCTGCAGTTTACAGATGAGTAGATGTGGAAGGGAGATGACTGATGTACTTCACAATATGAAAGTGCCGATATGAACAATGCTGGGTGTTGGTGAATGACATTATGACTGATGTGGGTCTGAGACCCTGTGAGGCTATGGGATTGATCTGGAGCAGAGAGGCAGACCCTTTTGATAACTAGCTGGATTGCCTCCTGAAACAGATGAGTGCCAGTATCTAACTCAATTTCCAATACTTTTATTTGAAACCAATTTTGACACGTGGAGGCTATAGCTCAAACTTCGAGAAATCAATGAATTAAAACATCTAAAATGGGCTAAAGATAAAATTTGCTTTAATATTTGTAGAGTACAATCATAAATGATGCAGTGCAGATGTGTAGATTTTTTCATGCTGGTTGCAGTCATCTTTGCTCTTTTTTACTATTTTACACATTTTATTCTCTCTTGTCAGAATCTGCCCTAGGTTTTCCTTTTTTGTATGTTTCGCTTTTTAGATTGTCCCTTATCTCTTAATTGCATCTTCAAGGTATAACCGAATTCTTTATCACAAGTTTTGTTTTTAAAACTCCTCTCATGTTTAGTTATTTTGCCATTATCAGACTGGTCCAGTTTATCATAGCCAGACTCTACCTCATTACTTTACCTAACGCTAAAATCTTATCGTGCTACTACTTTTAAACAAGGTCATTGAATTAAACCATATTATGATCACTAAATGACAAATGTTCATGCATAGTTAAGCTATTAACTAAATCTAGTTTATTACTCTGTATAAAATCTGACATGGCTTGGCCTGCTGTTGGTTTTGGGATATTTATATTGAACACACTCAAGAAGATCACCATATTTTTGATGTGGGTTAGGCTACTGATCCCAATTTATTTAAAAATTAAAATTCCTGCTAAAGAAAAGTGCCATTACTATATGCTTATCTGCACATTCTACCATGCTACAATGGTATACACTGCAGCCTGAAATAAAGGCCCATTTAAAGGGCACTGTTCTCAACTGGAGCAACTGAGATCCATTGCTTACAGAACATGGAATGTAGAACAGTACAGCACAGGAACAGGCCCATCAGCCCATCAAAGCTGTGCTGACCATGATACCAATCTAACTAATCCCATGGCCTGCACATTGTCCATATCAGAATCAGATTTATTATCACTGATGTATGATGTGAAATTTATTTTGCAGCAGTAGTACAGTGTAAAGGCATAAACATTTATAAATTACAAAAATAAATAACTAGTGCAAGAAAAGAAAAGAGTAATGAGGTAATGTTCATGGGTGCCTGAATTGTTCAGAAATCTGATGGTGGAGGGGAAGAAGCTTTCCTGAATTGTTGAGTTTGGGTCTTCAGGCTCCTGTACCTCCTCCCAGATGGTAGTAATGAAAAGAGGGCATGTCCCGGATGGTGAGAGTCCTTAATGATGGATACTGCCTTCTTGAGGTGTCACCTTCTTGAGGCACCACATCCTGAAGATATCCTTGATGGTAGGAAGGGTTGTACCTGTGATGGAGCTGACTGAGTCTATAACCCTCTGCAACCTCTTGTGATCCTATGATGCAACCAGTCAGAATCCCCTCTATTCCCTGCCTGTTCATGTGTCTGCCTAAATGCCTAAGTGTTGCTATTGTATCTACTTCTACCACCTCCCCTGGCAGTATGTTCCAGGCATCTACCAATCTCTGTGTGTAAAAAAAAAATAAAAAAAAAATACTTGCCTTGTACATCTCCTTTAAACTTTCCCCCCTCACCTTAAACCAATGCTCTCTAGTATTTGACACTTCCACCTTGGGGAAAAAAAACTCTGACTATTGACCCTATCTATGCCTTTTGTAATTTTATATTCTTCTATCAGATTGTCCTTCAGCTGCCGATGTTACAGAAAAAACAGTCCAAGTTTGTCCAACCTCTCCTTATAGCTAATACACTCCAATCCAGGCAACATCCTGGTGAACCTCTTCTGCACCTTTCCAAAGCTTCCACATCCTTCCTATAGTGTGGCAACCAGAACTGCACACAATACTCCAAATGTGGCCTAACCAAAGTTTTTTTTTACAGCTACAGTATGACTTGCCAACTTTTATACTCAATGCCCCAACCAAGCATGCCATACAGTATGCCTTTTTTAACACCATATCCACGTGTTGCCACTTTCAGGGAGCTATGGACTTGCACCCCAAGATCCCTCTGTACATCATTGCTCTGAAGGGTCCTGCCATTTACTGTATACTTTTCTCTGGGATTTGTCCTCCAAAAATACATCACGTCACACTTAAATTCCATCTGCCATTACTCAGCCAAAATTTCTAACTGTTCTATATCCTTTGTTAAACTCCATTCACTTTCATGTCATCTGCAAACTTACTAATCAGATCTACATTTTCATCCAAATCATTTATAAAATAAACAACAAGAGGTCCCAACACTAATCCTTGCAGAACACCACTGGTCATAGACCTCCAGTCTGAAAAGTACCCCTCCACCATTACCCTCTATCTTCTATGATCAAGCCACTTTTCTATTGAATTTACCAACTCTCTGTAATTCCATTTGACTTAATTTATTGAACTAGTCTACCATGAGGAACCTCGACAAATGCTTTACTAAAGTCCTTGTAGACAACATCCACTGCCCTACCCTTATCAATCATCTTAATCACCTCCTCAAAAAAACTCAATTAAATTTGTGAGACGAGAGTACAAAGCCATGCTGATTATTCCTAGTAAATCCATGTTTTTACAAATGCAAGTAAATCCTCTCCCTAAGAATCTTCTCTGATAATTTCTCTACAACTGATATAAGGCTCACCGGCCTATAATTCCTGGATTATCCCTGTTACCCTTCTTAAACACAGAAACAATATTGGCTGTTCTCCAGTCTTCAGGGACCTTGTCTGTGGCTAAAAAGGATACAAAGATATCTGTCAGCCATCTCTTCACTTGCTGCCCTCAGCATTCTGGGATAGATTCCTTCAGGCCCTGGGAACTTGTCCACCTTCATGTTTTTAAAGGCACTCAACACCACCTCCTTGATATCAACATGCCCTCAAATATCGACGTACCTCTCTCGAATCCCACCATCATTCATATCTTTCTCTTTGGTGAATACTGATTTAAAGTACTCATTTAGGACCCTGCCTACTTGCTCTGGCTCCTCGCATGAATTCCCTCCTTTGTCCTGGAGTGGACCTACCCTTTCTCTAGCTACACTCTTGCTCCTAATATACTGTATGTATAAAATGACTTGAGATTTTCCTTAATCCTACTTGCCAAGGAATTTTATGGCCCCTATTAGCCTTCCTAATTCCTTGCTTAAGTTTGTTCCTGAATCTTTATATTCCTCAAGAGCCTTGTCTGATTTCAACTTCCTAAACCTTACATATGCTTCCTTGTGTTTCTTGACTAAACTTACAATATCTCAAGTCATCCAAGGTTCCCAAACCTTGCTATCCTTTTCTTTCATCTTTACAGGAACATCCTGGTCCTGAACTCTTAACCACTGGCCTTTAAAAGATTCCCACATGCCAGATGTGGGTTTGCTTGCTAACCTTGAGTGTGAGGTTGTTGTTGCAACACCACTCAACCAGCCGATCTATCTCACTCCTGTACACCTCCTCAGCACCATCTGAGATTCTGCCAACAACAGTGCTGTCATCAGCGAATTTATAGATAGTGTTTGAGCTGTGCCTAGCCACACAGTCATGAGTGTAGGGAGAATAGAGCAGAAGTCTAAGCACGCATCCTTGAGATGCGTCTGTGTTGATTGTCAGTGAGGAGGAGATGTTAATACCAATCCGCACTGACTGTGGTCTCCCAGTAAGGAATTTGAGGATCCAGTTGCAGAGGGAGGTACAGAGGCTCAGGTTTTGAAGCTTATTGATTAGTACTGAGGGGACGATGGTATTGAACGCCGAGCTGTAAATGATAAACAGCAGCCTGACGCATGTTTTGCTGTTGTCTGGGTGCTCCAAAGCCGAGTGGAGAGCCAGTGAGATTGCGTCCAATGTAGATCTGTTGTGGTGGTAGGCAAATTACGGTAGGTCCTGGTCCTTGCTCAGGCAGGAGTTAATTCTAGCCATGACCAACCTCTCAAAGCACTTACTTCATCATAGTAGATGTGAGTGCTACCGGGTGATAGTCATTGAGGCAGCTTATCGTACTCTTCTTGGACACCAGTATGATTGATGCCCTTTTGAAATGGGGAGGAACCTCCGACTGCAGCAGTAAGAGGTTGAAGATGTCCTTGAACGCTCCAACCAGTTGGTTGGCACAGGTTTTCAGTAGCCTGCCAGGTACACTGTTGGGGCCTGGTGCCTTGTGAGGGTTCACCCTCTTGAAAGACGTTCCTAAGTCATCCTCCAGGACAGAGATCATAGGGTCGCCAGATGCTATGGGGATTCACACAGGCGTAGTGTCATTCTCCCTTTCAAGGTGTGCATAAAAGGCGTTGAGCTCATCGGGGAGTGAAGCATCATGGCCATTTATGCTGTTATGTTTTGCCTTATAGGAAGTAATGGCATTGCAAGCCCTGCCACAGCGGCCATGCAGTTCATATTTTTGTACTGCATCTATCATGGTAAAAAGCCTCACGGTACCTTACAGGAGTTTGTAATTAGTAAAGTCTTATATAAACTACACAAGGAAATGTTTGGACATAACGAAAAGCTTGCTCAAGGAGATAGGTCTTAAGAGCCTGCCTTAAAGGAGAGAGATGCAAGAGGTTAAGGGAGAGAATATTTGAGCTTAGAGCCGCTGATACCTCAAGGTGGAACAATGAAAATTGTGGTACAGATAAACTATTCATTGAGGAGGTGTGGGACAAGTCAATGGAGAGATTTGAATTCAAGGATGAAAATTTTATTACCAGAGCGTAACCAGACTAGCACTGCAAGTTAGCAAACACAGATTGACAGGTGAACATGAGTTGGTAGCAATCGGAATACCTGTAGCAGATTTTTTGGGTGAACTAATGGAAGGAAGATAACTAGCCAGGAGACTTGAATTATCATGTTCAAAGCTAACAAAGACATGAATGAGGTTTCAGCAAAAGATGACTTGAGAGACTATGGCAGTGGAAGCAGCTGGTCCTAGGGATGGAGCAGATATTGGACTGGAAGCTCAGCTCTCAACCAATATTACTTTAAGTATCTGTCAATTTATCACATTGCTGTATGAGACATCTTGGCTGCTGCTGTTAATTTTTAAAAAGCTGTTTAGTGCCCTGTATGTAAGTACAGCCCTCACTGACATGCATTTAAACCTTTGAAATGAGCAAGGGGTCAGGGTGAGGAGGTCTCAGCTGCTCAACCTCAGTATGGTAAAAAAAATTGATATTTCTCAGCATCTGTGTTGCTGGGAAGTGCAAACTGAAACTCAGTAATTGGACAAATTGCGCAAATCTGAAAGTTTGCTTTGTCATCTCAATAAAGTAACAGAAATTAAAAGGCTGAGGGGCAAACTTAAGATGATTAAAAGTTCTGCAGCAATACATTTAACAGAAAAAAAAACTGAGGTTTGAAACTCTGGCTCATTTCTTATATTTGAGGCTTTCTGTTTGAAGTACAAGCTGACTGTCAAAGTGAGTTTAGTTCATTTTGATTGAAGTGGAGTCATGCATACTTGCTTTGATTAAGGCTCTGATGTTTCACCAGGATCTTGCGTCATAATCAAAATATAAAAAATAAGATCACAGCCAATCTTTCACATTGATTTTACTTTTTCATCCCATCTCTATACCTCTTTATTCCCTCAGAGCTAAAAATTGTAACATCCTGAGCCTTAAATATTTGTTGATCCTCTGGGCTGTAGCAATCCAAAATTTCACTACCTCTGAGCATTCTCCTCATCCCAGTCCTGAATGCCTGGCCTTTTATCCTAACTCTATGTCCCTGGTTCTAGATTCACCAGCAAGAGGAAACAACCTCTCAGCATCCACTCTGCCTAAGAATTTATATGTTTCAGAGATCACAGAGAATATGGGCTTATTTCACTCAACCTCCCTTCATAAGCTCTTTTCTCCCAGGAATTGATGCAATGAATCTTCATAGTAGACAGGTATTGCCTTTTTCAGCTAAGGAGCCCATCTAGGTTCCATTTTCCATGTGGAGTCCTGCCAAAGCCCTTCTTATTGCATAAAAATTAACATACTTCCTCCAGTAGTTTGTTTTTTCTCCAGGTTCCAGCATCTGCAGTTTCTTGTGTCTCCAAGATTTAACATATTATTTGCTTTCCTAACTAATGTCTGTACTTGTATGTTAATGTTCAGTGATTTGCATACAAGGACACACAAATCCCTCTGAATGTCAGCATTTAGTAAAGGCAGCTTTTAAAAAATATTCTGCTTTTCCATCCTTTCCCCAAAGTGGATAATTTCTCATTCCCCTCAATACGTTATATTTGGCACGTTCTTATCCGATCATTTGTCCCTTTTGCAGTCTCTTTCCATCTCCTTGCAGCTTACTTTCCCACCTAGATTTGTATCATCAGCTAACCTAGACTCTTCTAATTTATAGAATCATAGAACATTTATGAAACAGATGAGGCCATTTGGCCATTGCACCTTTGCTAGTTGATAAAGAACAACTCACCAAATTCCACCTTCCTGCATTATATCCCTAGACCTGCAAGTCACAATTCTTGAAGTACACATCCAAGCATTTTTCAAATGTAATGATGGTTTCCACCTTTACACCCTGTCATAAGGTGAGTTTCACACTCCTGTCTGGGTCAAAGAAAGTTTCCTCATCATTCCTCTAATATTTCTATCAATTACTTTGGATCAATTGCAGGTAGGCTGTGGCGCAGCAGTTAGTGTACTGTCTCACAGTTCCAGTGACCTAGGTTTGAGTTTGATCTCAGACCCTATCTATGTGGTTATCCCTATTACCACGTGGGTTTCTGCTGGGTGCTCCTATTTTTCCCTGCATCTCAAAAATCTGCTGGTTAATTGGCTACAGTAAATTACCCCTTCGTATAGATAAATAACAAATGAAATAAACCTTATCCACTTTCATCCACTTCACACATGGGTTATCTTTTTGATCTTAAATAGGTTCTCTTCTTCCCCTAATTATCCTGTTGCTCTTTATGTACATAAAAGCATCTTGGATTTTCTTTGATATTAACGTTTTCATACCCTCTCATTGCTTTCCTAGTTTCCCTTTTCATGTTGTTCTTATACATTCTATACTCTGCCAGAGATTTTGCTGTGTTAAGTTATTAGTAGCTGATATAAAATTCAATTTATTGGCCTCATCTTACCCTCTATGCATTTTATCATCTGGTGGTCTAGATTTGTCCCAGCCTTTTTCTTTGTAGGAATATATTTACCTTGAACCCACCGAATTTCCTAATTGTGTGTCCCTGATTGCTTTCAAACTGATTTGCTTTCAAGTAGCTATTTCCAGTACACATTTGCTAAATCACTTCTCAATCTAGCACAGTTGAGTTTACCCTACATTCGAAACTTTATTCCTATTTTATCTTTGTCCTTTTACATATCTGTACTAAAAATTACTTAATTATTTTCATTATCACAAAAGGGCTTTCCCACTCTCCTCCCACCTGTCCTAAAACTGCCCAACTATTAGTGTTTTTACACATCAGAAATTTGCCTACAAATTTGCTCTTCTATCTCCCAGACTATTTGCAGGACTGTAGTGTTAGTGCATTTTTGTTTGTTCTTTACCTCAGCCTACTGTATATAACCTAATTTGATGATCTAAACATATCCTTTCTTACTTCTGTGATTGGTTCTTCAATCAATATTGCCACCCTATTCAGTTTTACCAGTTCTACAATTTAGGGAAATCTGAAAGATTAAATTCAATGCATCTACTATCTCTGCGGTCATCACTTTTAAAACGCTAGCCTGGAGGTTAGCAAGTCCGGAGGATTTGTCAGGTTTTAGTCCCGTTAATTTTCCCAGTATTTTATCATCACTAATCTTAAATATCTCATGTTTATTGGATTCTTGGTTCTAAGTGTTTTTTCTCAAATGTTCTTTATGTCCTTGACTATGATGCCAGACAAAATATTTGTTTGACATATTTTCTCCTGTCTCTGCCTCCAAGGGACCCAGGGCTTCCTCTAGCTATTTTCCTTTGTACATTTATGTAAAACCTTTTACAATTTGTTGTTATATTTCTTGCTTGTTTCCTCTCTTGTTTTATTTTCTCCCTCTATCGATCCTTTGATGATTTTAAAACACCCCACATCTTAGGCATTACACCCCTTGTGACATCAGTGTAAATGTAATATTAACCTCAATTTCTGGAGTTAGCCATGGCTGTCTAACTTTTCTACTCATGGAGTCATACAGCATGGAAACATGATGATGCCAATTTCAGTGAACTATGCATTTGCACTCCTGGGTCCCTCTGTTCTACAACACTCTCCAGAGCCCTACCATTATCTGCATAAGTCCTACCCTGGTTTGATCTCCCAAAATGCAATACCTCACATTTATCTGGATTGAAAGCCATTTGCCAATCCTCAGCCCACATACCCAACTGATCAAAATCCCCCTGTAATTTTTATAACCTTCTCCACTATCTACAACACCACCTATTTTAGTATCATCCGCAAACTTACTAACCATGCCCAGTGTCATCCCTCAAATATGTATATTGAGAAGTATCCATTATTTCTTTAAACGTTACCTGTTGCTTTTTAACAGTCTGGTTTTTCATCAGGATTATGACCTTGTGTCAGGCTTATGACTTTTCCTCACGTTAGCTTGGTGGTAACCCATCCAGTTCGTTACTTTGTATTTGTCTATTTGACCATGGCAGGGATGGTGGTGGTGGTGGTGAAGGTGCTTTGCACCTCAGTCCAGTAGCGCCCAAACCTGCATCCACACATCTGCAACCTTCTAGCAGAAGTAAAAACTGGCCGATTTCTCCCTCACCGTGGCCCACTAAGTCTAAGATTAACAACACTAACTCTCTCTCTCTGTGGCTGAGATGAGCTGACACAGCCGAGACCAGAGATCAGATCAGGTGTCTTTGTGCTTCATTCTGAGAGTCTTGGACTAGAGCAGTTTCGGAGACGATGTGGAGTGAGGCTGCCAGTGACGGGGTGTTTAAGCTGGAGCCTGGCGACTGCTCCAAACCTGACAGCACCCGATATATGTATGGGATTGGGGTATCAGAGGGGAGAAAAACTTCTTGGGCTCGGGTTTTAATGCTAAAAAATATACATCCGAGACCTCTACTCAACAAACGCTGTCTGACCTGCTGACTAATTACAGTGGCTCCTCCCACCGATTCCGGATAAAACACGTGGCCAAAGTTTACCGGCAAAATTCGAAGTCAACCTGAGTTGAGTGCATTGCTCTCCGTTCCGTCGCCAGCAACATCTGGACAGTGAGGATGCGCCAGCGGAGCTCAGCCACAGTCTTATGGGTCTTGTTGGTGGCCACGGCGGCGTGTGGAGAGGTAGGTCAACAGCTGTGAATCTTCCTGTGGGCACAGCCTGTGCATCGTGAATGTACTTTAGCTCAATCGTTCTCTGTAAAACCGGACTGAAAGGCATTTAAATTCCCGTTTGAATTGTCGGGTGTTTAGACGGATCCCACCGCCCTGAGCATCATCCTTTCAAGATGAAAATATCTGATAGTTCCGGCTCTCCGCTCCAGCAACTGGGATCAATCTTCCCAAGCAGAAATGGGGCATACTAAACAGAATACCCTCTGCCCCTCTACCCTTCCCAGCGGGAAGTGCGGGGTTGGCTGTGATGCCCCCTTGGTTAAATAGCCAGTCAATAAAAGAATACGCTGGAAATAATCAGCAGGGCAAGCAACACTTATTGAACAGAGGTCTCCCACAGTATAAAATTAAACACGGACCCGAGCCCGAGGATTTATATCGTTTCTGATACTCGCCAGGGGATCGCAGAGGGTCTCGTCGGGTCAGGCTACAGCCCAAACACATCGTCAATGGCAGCCTCTCCGCTGCCTCACTCTACACTGTCCCTGAAACTGCTCCTGTCTAAGACCCTCATAACGAAGCACAAACACCAGAAATACACCTGGTCTGATCTCCGGTCTCGGCTGAGTTTGCTCATCCCAGCCATGGCGGGTGGTATTGCAAATCTAACATACTGTCTCAATCAAACGTAGGCGTCATCGATGGCTAGAAACTTGAAATTCTGGGATGATTACACAGGAACTGGAGGCTAGAGGTTTTTTTAAAAACAAAAGAGCTTTGCTGGAGTGAATGGGAAAGGATTATTTCTTGCGGTGGGGGGGGGTGGTCTTGGACTGAGGCAGGGCAGAAGAATTTGTTATTGAGAACAATCGAAACACATTTGTCAGAAATATGCATGAAATGTTAAAGGAAGCAAAACTAGAAATCTTACCTTTCCATGCGGAAAGAACAGCTGAATATTTAAAACATTGGTATAAAACTTCATTCTGTAAAACTTTATATAAGAAAATTAGTAATTGCCTGGAGGGGAAGATAACTGGGAGGTAAGATAGAGACAGCAATAAGTGCCAGAGAAACTCAGCAGGAAGGGTCTCGACCCGAAACGTCGACTGTTTATTTCTCTCCAAAGACGCTGCCTGACCTGTTGATTTCCTTCAGCACTTTTAGTGTGTGTTGCTTCAGATACCAGCATCTGCAGAATCTCTTGTGTCTCCGCTAAGATAGAGACAAGGTGGGTATGTATCTTGAAGAAAATTGGAGGGAGTGGGTTTATGCCACCCAGATCGGGGCGAGAACTGTTGAAAGATTTTCTTTAATTTCTTACATTTGGTTTGACTTTTGTGGACTTAAAAGATGAACACAAACTTTATGCTGCTGCTTCATTTTTCCTGGAATGGCTGAAATCGGTAGATCAGCGTGATTCATGTGGTTAGTACATGTAAGATCAGACATATCGAATGCAGCCATACGAATCATCAAGATTGACTTCTCTGAATCTGAATCATTCACTTTCTGAGCAACAGATATTTATTAGGGGAAAGGGCAATGGACAGTGCACACGGGAGACTAACCATCCAGAGCTGCAGCCTCTGAAGGAAGGGACTTGTTTTATAAGGGGAAAAAATCTGCTGAGATTGGAAATCTGAAATAAAAACAGAAAATGCTGGAAAAATTCAGTTGGTCAGGCAACATTTATGGAATTGTTAACTATTCATCTTCCCATGGATGCTGCCTGACTTGCTGAGTTTTTCCAGCATTTTCTGTGTTTATATTTTAGAGGACATGGGTTGTCAAGTGTTCAGAATGTTGTAATAAATAAATTACCTGTTGGCATCATCACCTGAAAACACTCCGGACTCCATGTGCATGGCTTTCTAAACACTTCCACATCCTCTGATTTGTCACATTGTTTGTCCGCCATCTATTCCCAGATGAGCGGAAGTTTTCTTATATTAAATATTGGGAAGACCATTGTCTTCTACTTTCACCATCAATTTCCCCTCCCCAACCCACAACCCCCAAATTCAATTTTAGTTTTAAGTTGCTGCTTGTATTTAAACCTTGCTGCTCCAGTGTTATATTGGAACTTTTCAGTCTGTAATCAAGTTTGCATCATACTACTGTCTATAAGTGTGCAGGTCAGCAGAAATGTCCCACAGAGCTGATGAATGCAATTGCCATTAATGCTATACTGGCATCTCCCAGTCTTCAGCCGTGCCATAGTCTTACTGTATGCACCATATTCACTGTTTCAGGACAATGCACCTGTCCAACAACCCCTTTGACAAGGCATCATCTGCATCATCAAACAAATCATGGGTCTCTTTTATTGTGGTTGGGAATCTGCATAGATCTCCCTGCACCGTGGACCATGAAGTAACTGCTCATCTCTGGGTCAAGGCAGTGTAAGCCACACCTTCCACAAATTACACCGACTGCTGAGGATTGGAATATTAATGGTTAACTGGCAGAGTTTGAATTGCTCCACATAACAATGTGACCCAATATTAATCAAACCTGAACAGCAGTGGTAATTTCCAAATTGTAAACTTTTTTGTAGACTCTTGCTTTTCACCGTTTGAAAGGATGGTTTACCAGGCCATAAATTGCATAAATGCAACTCCCCTTACCCTTTCAGTAACCCAATCAATAAAGGGCTGGTGGGGAACTTCTGGAACTGTTTGCTGTTAGTTGCCCTGGTGATTATCCAACAAGAAATGTACGGTTATTGGAGCAGATTCAGCAACCCCTCTAGGTGCCTTTCAATGACACCATGATTAACTGGAGCAGAAGATAAACAATGTCCTAAGGGTTAGTCAACATGATAAATGTCTTCATAAGATTTAATGCACTTCAGGGGAAGAGAGGAAACAGTAGGAGTGATGCTTAAGTGAGATTCTGAAGAAATTTATTGTTCTTTGAATGGGTCTTCACTGTAATCAGCTGTGATTCAGTTTGCCTGTACTGTATTTTTCCATCCATGGTCTGCTGATATGTCCCCTCTAGATTCTTGATCTGATAGGATAATGAAAATTGTGAGATTGTACTTGATGTATATTTAACCACAGGTCAAAGGTTTCATTCATATTCATCTCAAATTCGCAAAATGAATGGACAGTGCGTAATCTTTAAACCTGCTCTTGATACTTAACAGTTGAAAATAAAAAAAACTACAGATGCTGGAAACCTGAAACTAAAACAGAAAATGCTGGAAACACTCAGTGGGTCAGGCAGCTGATGAAGGGTAGTTGACCTGAAATGTTAAGTCTGTTTCTCTTTTTACAGATACTGCCTGACCTGCTGAGTGTTTCCAACATTTTCTATTTTTATTTCTCAATATTCAACAGTCTGAAGGTATAAGAATGTCTGGCTAGGGAACAGGAGGAGAAAGTCTGAAGGCACTGTATCCTTTTAAGGTTGACAAGTCTCCACATTTCCAGCCTTAATTGGTTTATTGCCTGAACTGGTAAAAGTTGGCTTACTGAGGGATGATGGTGAACTGGTTTGATCCAGCACACCCAGATTCACACCATCAGTATATTTACATGCAGCCAGCTGGGAAGACAAATTGAATGAGGACCTTCATTGCAGGAGTACAAATATAAGGAAATCTTTTGGAAGTTGAATGGGGCTTTGATGAGACCACGCTTGAGTTACTGCGTATGGTTTTGGTCACAAAAAAACAAATGCCTTGGAGTCAGTGCAGCACAGATTTATTTGATTGATTCCATGGTTGAGGAGGTTGTCCAATGGACAGAGCCTGAATAGGATTAGTCAATACATGTTTGAGTTTAGGAATATGAGTGGTAGTTTCATTGAAAGGTACAAAATGAAGGAGTGTCAGGGTAGTGATTGAAAGGCTTATTTTTTTGGCTGGAGAGTCTAGAACTAAGGGACACAGGCTCAAGATAAGGTGAAGATGTAGATAAGAAGAATTTTCTTTACTTCGATGATTATGAATTCTTGTAATTATATACTCAAAGAACTGATGAATCTATCAATCTTTGAGTATAGTCAGGACTGGTATTGATAGATTTTTGGACCCTAAACAGACCAAAGGATATTAAGAAAAGGTGTGAAGTTGACAAGATATAATATGAGCCACGATCTCATTGGATGGTGGAGCAGGCTTAAGGATCAGAGAAACTACTCCTGCTTCTTTTTGTTAAATTCTTACATTCCTCCACCTCCCTGTTGATGTTGAGGACATGAGCAAAGCAGAGTGAAGAGGCTTTGAATTCCCTTCTCAGCTAAACATATTCATCACTGGGAGTCCACAATCGCTTGGTGGAGGAGTTGATAGGGTTAGCAGATGACTATGTCCAACATTATTGTGAAAGACTAGCAATGTTTCAAATAATGCCTAATTACATTTGAAAATACTTAAAAGTACCTGAGATGATAAATTCACCTGAAGAGGTTCTTCTGCTTTTGACACAGCAAGAATCCACAACCAGGTAAGTCAATTAATAATTTAATCTGTCTTAGTGATGTTCATTGAGAGAGAAGTGGTAGCTCCAGGCATCTGGTGAGATTTCGTCAATCATGCAAGGGATCTTCTATATCTACCTGAAGGAGCACATGGGACCTTGGTTTAAATTCTCATCCAAAAGATTAAATTCTCATCCACCGACAATGCTGCACTCCCTAAGTAGCACACTGACGTCAACCTGGTTTATATACTTCGTCCTGCAATAAGGTTTTAGGGCATAAGGTGATCCTTTTGTAAAACTGAACCCATGTTCTACTTCTTGGTTTAAAAAAAACTTGATTTCTCAACACTTGTGAGTTCACTGAGAGTGTTGAAGTGTCACAGCTGTGTAACAGCCAGGCATGCACGTGGAGCAAGGATCTCTCTAAAACATTGCTGTGTGAGTTAAAGGCTGTGGCAAGCATGGCGCTAACATGTGCAAACTATAACACGCCCCACTCTGTTATGCAGGGCCATTAAAATAGAAATTGCATCATGCAGTAGTTTACCATTTCCGTAATGAATCTTCAGTAATACAGGACTATCCCTGGGTGTCTATCTCAAGGGTGTTGGGGGTGTGTGGAGGGGTTGGAGGAGTGCTCTGGGTTTGTGTCAGGGCAATATTGAGGACAGAACCTGGAGTTGTCACAGCTTGAGAGTGTAGGGTGCATTTGTCTGCAAATTGGGGCACCGTGCAGATGGTTAGGCTTCTTTCAGAGTTGGATTTCAACCTGAGGCACAGACCAGAGAGAATAATCAGTGGGGAATTAGAGTGGGACTGATTCTTGTGCAGACACTCTCATGGTATGAATGGTCCTTGGTCCCATCAGCTCTCAGGCTGAAACCACGGATTCTTTAAATGAGTCATTGCTCTGGCTTCCCACACTGCAGACATTGCCTTCATCCTCAGACAGACACCATCCTTGTTCCAGACTGCCCATCCCTAACTCCCAACCTCACCCTCACATCTGACAACACACTCAGCCTCAAAACATCACACTTGAAGCAATTCTCTTGAGACAGGTGTCACATTATCCTCAGACAACTCACATTTCCCTACTGCCTGATGACACTCAGCCCAATCACCCCACCCCACAAGACTCACACACCCAACATTACCCACAGCATTATTCTCACACTCCAGGTGTCACCCGCACCCTCAGACAACCTTCTGCTCCAATATCAACATCACAGTTAACATTGTCCTCACCCTCAATTTCACCTTATCATGAACCATAACTCCTGATATTGCCCTAAGCCCTCTGCCCCCATGACCGTCCCAGCATCATTCTCATGGCCCAGTTCATCTCACCATCAACATCACCTTCACCCTCAGATACCCTTCACCCCCCACTCCCAACTTAACCTTCATCCTCAATGTCACTCTTGCCCCACATCACGCAGATATCAGCCTCAACACTTGTTTACACTCTCCCCACTATTACAACCTCAGCAAACCTCTTCATCATGCCCCGTCTAAATCATTACTATATATAAAAAATGCAAGGGACCAGATGGTGAGTCCTTTGGAACCCCACTGGTATCAAAAATACACATCAACCATTATCCTTTGCTTGCTACCACTGAGCTAACTTCAGATACAATTTGCCATTCTTCCTAGGTTCCCTTGGGCTTTTACCATTTTATCAGTTCTGACATCAACCTGCATCATGACCTTGTCCTTACTTTTACATCACCTTTACTTTCACACATCACCTTTACTCATGTTGCTGTGACTGTCTAGCTGGACAACATTTGGCCTGAGTGAGACAGTTTGAAATTCAGTGCATTGGACAGAACTTAAGTTATACTTTGAATCTCATTTGTTTTAGCGGAGTGTCCCTCGTCGGTACAGGCAGAGAGATCAGGACTCTGAAACTGCAAACTGTACCACTGTCATCATTGAAATCTGCCTGTTTAACAATGAGTGGCTCTGCTGAGCAGTGCAGCACTTGTTCTCCTGAAGCTGCTGACTCTCACAGGTGCTCAGGTCTCACCCTCTCTTGCAGGCCATGAAACATGCACTTGGGCAGTCTGCAATAGGAGAAGCAATGCATCTTCATTTTACCTTGGTGGGTTATTTCCAGCTGGGTCTCCTCTGATTTGGATGTGAATTCCTTGCTCTGCGCTGCCCTCTATCAGCAGTCAATTTACACTGTTGGTTTCCCAATTACAACCAGCTTGATTTAGACCCATTTCGTCTGAACTCTGATAGACAATACAGAGAACTTGCCTTTTGTTTAGTTTTAATCAACCATGTGACCTATAACTTGATGGAAAATCTTCCAGTCTGCGATTTGCATACAGCTTATATGTAAGATACATATTGTAGAGAGAAACAGCCAAAGGTGAAACTGTAATAAATTTTACAAACTCTCTGTTCTTAAGCTCATTTTATTAAGTTTCCAAATGAGACATTTTCCACTGGACCCTTTTCAAAATGAACAAATGAAATGGAAAGTATAATTTAAGTTCTGTCCAATGCATTGAATTATGAACAAGAAGGCCATTTGGGGCAGCATTATAGACCCTACTGTGCTCTCCCCCTGCCCTCCCTTTGCCCCCTGTCCTCCCCACTCCAGCCTTCCTTCTGCCCCTTGGCCTTCTTTCCTTCTATGCCTCATAACTTGCAAGCTTGATGATTGCAATTCCCTTTCTTCGGAATTGGACTATTCTGTCTCTAGTGCATTAATAGCTCCGTTCTGTTGCATCCGACCGGAATGGAACACGGTGTTCAATTCAGGTTTGGTTTTGCAGAGGAGCAGAGGGTTTGGGGAACTGAATAGATTTGGAATTAGTAGCTGGTTTCAGTAATGGCTTGAAAGGCAACATCTTTATCCCTGTCAGTGGGTAATTCCTGAATAACAGCCAATCAATGCTATTACAGCGCCAGCGACCCAGGTTCAATTCCAGCCGCTGTTTGTAAGGAGTTTGTCTGTCCTCCCTGTGCCTTCATGGGTTTCCTCCAGGTGCTCCAATTTCCTCCCACATTCCAAAGACGTACAGGTTAGGAAGTTGTGCGACACTTGCGAGCTGCCCCCAGAACACTCTATGCAAAAGATGCATTTCACTGTGTGTTTCGACGTAAATGTGACTAATAAAGATATCTTATCTCACACATCAGTGCTCGAATCTTTGGCGACGAAATGCTGAGACCTGTAAGGAGAATGAATTCTATTACCCAGCTGCAGGGCGGTGCTGCTCCTTTTGTCCTCCAGGTATGTGTCATCCCTCACTCTGATCACCTTCCATAAAACAGATGCTTCTTCTGTCTCACAGACACTGGCTTTCCTATATCCGTATGAATGGAAAGGTTTGTGCCAGGTAATTGATTCATCCAGAGCAATGCATGAAGCACTAGAATGATCTCAGCAACCAGTTACAGAGCAAAACTCCCTCTGCACTATCCCATCATTTATGTGCTACCTTAGCATAGAGGTGGAAGTTACTATTTTTAATTAATTCACAGGATATGGATATCACTGGCAAGGTCAGCAATATTCTCCATCCCTACTTGCCCCTAAAATATGGAAGTTGTTAAGAGTCAATCACATTGATGGGTTTGGAGTCATAAATAGGCCAGACAAGGTGAGGGTAGCAGATTTCCTTCCCTGCAAGACATTAGAAAACCAGCTATGTTTTTGCAGCAATCTAGTAATTGTATGATTACAATTACAGAGACTAATGTAATAATTTTATCTGAAATTACCTGAATTTCAATTCCCCAGTTGCCAGGCTGGGATTTGAACTCATGTATGTGGATTAGTGATCAGGAACACTGGCTGCTAATCCAGTAATTTAACTACCAAGCTACCATACTCCATACTGGGCTAATATCCAAACTCTGGATTGTTGAGTCAGGGACATGTTTGGGGAATTTTTATTTAAATAATTCAATACATTTGGAATTAATAGCTGGTTTCAGTAATGGGACCACGAATCTACTAAATTGTTTCCTCAGAAAAGGAAATTTGTCATTCTTCCCTGGTCTGGCTGTAAGTGATTCTAATGTGGTTGAATTTTAACTGTATGCTGAAAAGGCCTAGCAAGTCATTCAGTTCAAAGCATTCTTTTGGGATGGAAAATAAATGCTGGACAATAATACACAGATTAGATTTCGCATGACCCCAGCTTCTCCTTCTATCCATGTGTTTAAAGTCCCTCATCGCTGAAGTAGATCTCTTCTACACCCTTTCTAAAGCCTTTACATGCACTGGCTGAATACAAGGTAAAGCTCCTTTTACACTGTTAACACTACCAAGTAGGTACACCATTGCTTACTTTCACTACAGCAGATTTTCAGGGAAAAAAATAAAGGCTTTCAACAGTATGAGAAGATTATTAGAGAGAGTACATTTAATCAACAATTGCTTTCATGGCTGGTCAACTGGTAATAAAATGCTAATCGAATAAGATTCTGGTGACAAAGTGGACTTGGCAATAGATTACCTTTATACACAGAGGATAAATGGAACAAAGATTGTTTTAGCACAAGCAGTGTTTAAGCCGAGACTGAGATCACTAAAAGGAAATGTTTAAGTCACATAGAGTAAAACATAAGCAGATGCAGGATGGAGCAGGGGCAGGGTTCAGAGTACAGAGCTCCAGCTAAACAACCTGTACCTATGTGATGGGCTGAATTGGACTCCTCCTAAACTGTAAGTGTTTTGATTGTCTGACGCCGTACATTTTGAGGAGGATCTGGTGCATTTAAGGACAGTGACTGTGGCACTGGTAATTCAATAATCAGCAGCCCCTTTCCACATCAGCATATTCTACTCCATTCAGTGCCCGAAGTCCTATTGTCAAAGAATGAAAGAGCACCGCAACCATTTCCTGATCAGTTTGTATTTGATCTCTGACTCATATCCTGCATGACACTAAGATTAAAGACTTGTCTGGCAGTTTATCCTGTCAAAGTACAAGCAGTCAGATTTTCAAAGGCACCTACTCTAAGTGACAAAAGCTATATTTGCTTGCTTCTGCCCAACCACACACAGGCTTCACCCCTACTACAACAGCCTGTGTCCTGTTCGCAGTGAGTATTAGCTTCTTCTCCTCGTAACATCATTCAAGCTTAAACAATTCATCAATTTTAAATAAAACTGTAGAAATATGTCTACTCTTGGTTCAGTTAGACTTTCCCTTTCTGTCTGTTAATCATTACTGGCTTGTAAAGGCTGTAGAAAAGGTGCATAGAACATAGAACAGTACAGCACAGGAACAGGCCCTTCAGCTCACAATGTCAATGCTGACCATGATGCCACTGCACACCATTCCCATCTGCTTACACATGTTCTATGTCCCTCCATTCCCTGCCTGTTCATGTGCCTGTCTAAATGCCTCAAACTTTACGATCGTACCTGCTTCCACCACTTTCCCTGGCTGCATGTTCCAGACACCTACTACTCTCTGTGTAAAAACAAAAATTGCCTTGCCTTGTAATCTCCTTTAAGCATTCTCCCTCTCACCATAAAGCTATGTTTTCTAGTGTTTACATTTCCATCTTGGGGGGAGAAAAACTCTGACCCTATTTATGCCTCTGGTAGTGTAGAGGTTAGTGTAATGCTATTACAGCACCAGCGACCCGGGTTCAATTCCGGACACTGTCTGTGAGGAGTTTGTACGTTCTCCCTGTGTCTGCGTGGGTTTCCTCCAGGTTCTCTGGTTTACTCCCACGTTCCAAAGATATACGGGTTAGGAAGCTGTGGGCATGCTATGTTGGCAGCGGAAGCGTGGGGACATGTGGGCTGCCCCCAGAACACGCTCTGCAAAGAAGCATTTCGCTGTGTGTTTTGATGTACATGTGACTAATAAGGATCTTATATTATCTATCTTATAATTTTATATACTTATATCAGTTCACACCCTCAGCCTCCAATGCTCCAGAGAAAACAATCCAAGTTTATCCAACTTCTCCTTATAGTTAATTTTCTCTAATCCAGGCAACATCCTGGTGAACCTCTTTTGCATCCTCACCATAGCCTCCATATCCTTCCTGTAATGTGGTAATCAGAATTGTACACAATACTCCAAGTGTGGCCTAACCAAAGTTTTATACAGCTGCAACATGACTTCCTGACTTTTATACTCAACACCCTGACCGATGAAGGCAAGTATGTCGTATAGCTTCATTTCCTGCCTACCTATTTGTGTTGTCACTTTCAAAGAACTATGGACTTGCATCCCAAGATCCCTCTGTACATCAATGCTCCTAAGGGTCCTGCCATTTACTGTATATTTTCCCCTTACATTTGACCTCCCAAAGTGCAACACTTCACACTTGTCCATATTTTTTTTTAACAAAATAAACTTTATTCATAATAAAAGACAAACTATATACAATTTCAAAACAGTGAAAACCTTTACATTCTTGTACAAATCATTCATTAGTGTTACCTTTTTATATAGAAAACAGCACCGATGCCACACGTGTGGCTCCCTGGAAGCTACCCAGTCCCGTATTTACAATATTTAGGGGCTTTCTCCCTGTCCCCGCCCCTCCCTCTCCAGTGGCAGAAGAACCCTAAACTGTAGTCCTTCCCCACCGAGCCCTTGCGTTGGCTGTGCCCAGCTTCAGTGCGTCCCTCAGCACATACTCCTGCAGCCTGGAATGTGCCAGCCGGCAGCATTCCCCTACGGACATCTCGCAGTGCTGGAAGACCAACAAGTTTCGGGCAGACCAAAGAGCGTCTTTCACCAAGTTGATGACCTTCCAGCAGCAGTTGATGTCTGCTTCTGTGTGTGTCCCCGGGAACAGCCCGTAGATCAGAGAATCCTCTGTTACGCTGCTGCTGGGGATGAACCGTGACAAGGACCCTTGCACCTTTCACCACACCCTCCTCGCAAACCTACAGCCCGCAAAGAGGTGGGTGACTGTCTCGTCCCCAGTGCAGTCCTCCCGGGGGCAACGCACGCTGGGAGTGAGGTTCCAACCATACAGGAAGGATCTGACTGGGAGGTCCCCTCTCACCGCCAGCCAAGCGAGGTCTTGGTGCTTGTTGGTGAGTTCTGGCGATGAGACATTTTGCCAGATGGTCTGGACAGTCTGCTCAGGGAACCACCCCACAGTATCCATTGAGTCTTTCTCCTGCAGTGCCTGCAGGATGTTCCGTGCTGACCACTGCCTGATGGACTTGTGGTCAAAGGTATTGGTCTGGAAGAACTTTTCCACGAAGGACAGGTAGCGCGGCAGCGTCCAGCTGACTGGGACGTTGTGTGGCCATGGGGCCAGGCCTATCCTTTGCAACAGCAGGGACAGGTAGAACCTCGGTGCATAGTGACACTTGGTGCCCACATACTTGGGTTCCACGCACAGCCTGATGCAGCCACAGATGAAGGTGGTCATCAGGAGGAGGGCGACACTGGGGACACCTTTACCCCCATTGTCCAGGGACTTGTGCATGATGGCCCGTTGGACCCGCTCCATCTTGGATCCCCAGATGTGTCCATATCTGCCATTTATCTGTCCGCATTTCCAACTGGTCAATATCCTGCTGAATCCTTTGACAACCTTCTTCACTATCCATAACCCCACCAATGTGAAGAATGCAGAAGAACTTTACTAAAATGGTTCCAGGGATGAGGGTCTTCAAGTACATGGATGGACTAGAATAGCTGGGGTTGTTCTCCTTGGAACATTGGAAGTCACAAAGGAAACTAACAGAGATATTTAAAACCAGATAGGAGCATTATTTTCATTGGTGAAAGAGTTAAGAACCAGGTGAAGAAGAACCAAAAGTAATTTGAAGACAAAGTTTTTTTACACAATGAATGGTGGGGTCCAGATTGCACTACCAGGGTTAGTTATGGAGGCAGATTCACTTGTAGCATTCAAAAGCGAACCGGATGAGTATGAGAAAGAAAAGAATACACAGGGCTATGGTGAGGGGGCAGAATAGGGACTAGCTGTGTTGCTTTTACTTGGAGCTGGTTTTGATGTTCTCCTTTCATGCTGTGACTCTCTGCCCCTTGAGTGCTCATGATCTGGGTCATGTCATTCCTGTTACATGCCCAGACTTTGTGTTCACCAGGGACACAGCAGCTAGTGCTGGGATTGAAAAGCATTCCATCAACTACAGCACAATTTATGAGTTAGAAACAGAATAAAGCTCATACCCTCCCCACACACACACCCCCACACACACAAAGGTTAGGTACAGAGTAGAGCACCTTCTACACTGTTCTATCAGACACATTAGGGAAAGAACAGCATGGTTTAAAAACAGAGTAAACTCCCTGCACAATACTAAGAATGGTTGTTTCGCTGCCATCACCTTGCTGTGTAGATTATTTTAAATTATTTATCAGTCATTGTGTAAAGTTTTGTTTTCTGCCACCTAATCTAATTTACTCTGTTCTAATTTCCATTGTGGCCTCAGCCTCATTTGCTGATCTGCTTTGAATAAAGCTGTAGTTTCCCCTTCTCAGCCCCAAATAATAATTTATGTATCTCGTTCAAGTGCACTAGATGCCACAGCCCTCTGTTGTCTCATTTATAAGCTGATTACTGAGAACTGGAAATGATTGCACACCCTGGGGGAGTGGGGTTTGTGTGACGTCAGCTTTATGCTTTATGCTTTAGTTAATAAATTTTAAGTTTTTATTAAGTGGACAAGAGTGTGGATTGCATCAAATTCTCATTGTCTTTATCCCATTTGTTATACATTATCTAATTTTTCTTTCTGACTGGGCAGATTTTAATCAGCAATTGTGGTGCAATGCAGCCTCCTACACATGCTCACTCCACCACTATCTTATTTTCATTATTAATCTCTAACTATAACAGTTGCAGCAATGAGGCCAGTGTGATGGGAGCAGCAGTCAAAGCTGGAGTGAACACGGTACTGTGTTACTAGAATGTCAGTAACTGGACCTCTTGCTGCATCTTGAGGTTCCCAGAAGACAGCCTGAATACCAATACCTATTAAAACAGAAACAATATCCTCTATAAATTCAGTACCATTCATTCAGAACAGTACAGAGTGCTGGATGATTTCCTGGAATACAAGTAGTGAGGATAGAATGATAAAATGATGCAGCACTGAAGGCAGCCATTCAGTCCACTTTAAAAGAGCTACCCAGTAAGAACCACTCCATCATTCTTCTCTTGTAGATCAACAAATTTTTCTGCAATTATTTGTCCTATTTCCTCTTAAGACATTATTGAGTCCTATTCCACCACTTCTTCAGGCTGTGCATTCCAAATTGTAACAAGACCTCACAATCTACCTTGTTATGGCCTTGCACCCCTGCTTGCACTGCACTTCCTCTGTAACTGTAACACTTTATTCTGCATTCTGTTATTGCTTTCCCTTGTACTACCTCAATGCACTGTTGTAATGAAATGATCTGTATGGATGGCCTGCAAAACAAAGTTTTTCACTGTGCCTTGATACATGTGACAATAATATGCCAGTAAACCAATAATAAACTAATAAGTTGCTTCATAATATTTTCTCCTTGTATTGTCTCTGGTTTGATTGCCTTCATGCCATGTCTCCCTCTCTCTCTCTCCTCTCCCCAGTTGCTGATCATTCTTCCACTGAAACATTTACTCTACCGAAGAAAGTTCAAGAATATCTCTGTCACATTCCTTCCTAACTTTGTCTACCCTAATGATCACAATTTCTCCAGTCTATCCACATAACTGAAGTCCTTCATTACTGGGATTGTTTTAGTAAATCTCTTCCGCACTCTTGGTATCCTAAAGTACACTATCCAGAAAGGGACACAATGTTCAAGCTGGAGTCTAACCCGTGATAATTTTTTTAATATTCAGCCTGATTTCCTTGCTGTTATACTCCAGGCCTCAAGAATGTCTTTTTATCAGTCTTCTCAACTTGTTTGGCTACTTTCAAACAAGAATAGAAAATACTGAAAATACCATAACAATCAGGCCACATGTGTGAAGAGAGGAACAGTTACTGTTTCAGATTGATAACCTTTCATCAGAACTAGGAAAATGTGGTGTACATAGGAGAAGAATGAAACCTGAAGAGGAGAGAGGAAAAAAACTGAATAATGGAGATAGAACATAGAACAGTACAGCACAATACAGGCCCGTCGGCCCACAATGTTGTGCCGACCTTTAAACTTCGCCTATCTAACCCCTTCCTCCCACATATCCCCCTATTTTAAATTCCTCCATATGCTTATCTAATAATCTCTTGAATGTGACCAATATACCTGCCTCCACCACCACCCCAGACAGCGCATTCCATGCCCCAACCACTCTCTGAGTAAAAAACCTTCCTCTGATATCTCCCTTGAACTTACCACCCATTACTTTAAAGCCATGCCGTCTTGTATTGAGCATTGGTGCCCTGGGAAAGAGGCGCTGGCTGTCCACTCTATCTATTCCTGTTAATATTTTGTACACCTCTATCATATCTCCTCTCGTCCTCCTTCTCTCCAAAGAGTAAAGCCCTAGCTCCCTTAGTCTCTCCTCATAATGCATACTCTCTAAACCAGGCAGCATCCTTGTAAATCTCCTCTGCACCCTTTCCAATGCTTCCACATCCTTCCTATAATGAGGCGACCAGAACTGGACACAGTACTCTAACTGTGGCCTAACCAGAGTTTTATAGAGCTGCATCATTACCTCGCGGCTCTTAAACTCGATCCCTCGACTTATGAAGGCTAACACCCCATAAGCTTTCTTAACTACCCTATCCACCTGTGAGGCAACTTTCAGGGATCTGTGGATATGGACCCCCAGATCCCTCTGGTCCTCCACACTACCAAGAATTCTGCCATTAACTTTGTACTCGGCCTTGGAGTTTGTCCTTCCAAAGTGTACCACCTCACACTTCTCTGGATTGAACTCCATCTGCCACTTTTCAGCCCAGCTCTGCATCCTATCAATGTCCCTCTGCAATCTTCGACAATCCTCCACACTATCCACAACACCACCAACCTTTGTGTCGTCTACAAACTTGCCAACCCACCCTTCTACCCCCTCATCCAAATCATTAATAAAAATCACGAAAAGCAGAGGTCCCAGAATCGATCCTTGTGGGATACCACTAGTCACAGCCCTCCAATCTGAATGCACTCCCTCCACCACAACCCTCTGCTTTCTACAGGCAAGCCAATTCTGAATCCACATGGCCAAGCTTCCCTGGATCCCATGCTCTCTGACCTTCTGAAGAAGCCTACCATGTGGAACCTTGTCAAATGCCTTACTAAAATCCATGTAGACCACATATACTGCACTACCCTCATCAATCTTCCTGGTTACCTCCTCAAAGAACACTATCAGGCTTGTGAGACATGATCTGCCCTTCACAAAGCCATGCTGGCTGTCCCTGATCAGACCATGATTCTCTAAATGCCCATAGATCCTATCTCTAAGAATTCTTTCCAACAGCTTGCCCACCACAGACATAAGGCTCACTGGTCTATAATCCCTGGACTATCCCTACTACTTTTTTTGAATAAGGGGACAACGTTTACCACCCTCCAATTCTCCCGTGCCATTCCCGTGGACAACAAGGACTCAAAGGTCCTAGCCAAAGGCTCAGCAATCTCCTCCCTCACCTTGCAGAGCAGCTTGGGGAATATTCCGTCAGGCCCCGAGGACTTATCTGTCCTAATATTTTCTAACAGCTCCAACACATCCTCTCTCTTGATATCAACATGCTCTAGAACATTAACCTTACCAACACTGTCCTCAGCGTCATTAAGGCCCCTCTCCTTGGTGAATACCGAAGAGAAGTATTCATTGAGGACCTCACCCACTTCCACAGCTTCCAGGCACATCTTCCCACCTTTATCCCTAATCGGTCCTACCTTTACTCCCGTCATCCTTCTGCTCTTCACATAAGTGAAAAATGTCTTGGGGTTTTCCTTAACCCTACTCACCAAGGCCTTTTCATGTCCCCCTCTTGCTCTCCTCAGCCCCTTCTTAAGTTCCTTCCTTGCTACCCTATATTCCTCAAGAGACCTATCTGATCCTTGCTGCCTAAACCTTATGTATGCTGCCTTCTTCCTCCTAACTAGATGTTCCACCTCTCTTGTCAACCATGGTTCCCTCACCCTGCTATTCTTTCTCTGCCTTACCAGGACACAAGGCTGAAAAGGCTAATTAATGATAAGAACAGAACATGATGGAAATATTCTATAGGTCAGGCAGAGTCTGTGGAGAAAGAAACAGAATTAACATCTCAGGTCTGTGACCTTTCAACAGCATTGATCTTCCACCCTCATTACTATCCCCCCTCCCCACCCCCCCACCCACCCCCCACAACCTTTCTCTGCAATATGCAGCATTTTCAGCATTTTGTATTTTTACTTCTGGTTTACGACATCTGCAATACTTTACTTATGGACTGTTGAATTCAGTGTTGCATCAGGAAGAATGTAATACACCTAGTTGAAAACTGAGGTGCTGTTCTTTGAGCTTATCTTAACCTAGATTGGAACACTGTTGGAGGTCAAAGGCAGAGTTCAGATAGGGACTGGCTTGAAGAATTAAAATAAAGGACAATTGTGGTATAAATGGAGTTTTATTTAACATTTTAGAGCTGCCTTTATTGCTACTTGCTCATCTATTTGATGCCCCTCTAATTTTCTTTCTCACTTCACTATTGTGTTTTATATTCTGTTTTATCTTCTACTGACATTAATCATAAACCTTATTCTGTTTTATTTGGTCACTCGGTATTTAGACATCTGTGGAGCTCTGACTGAGGGTATAGATTCTTTTCTCCTCATCAAAATTTGTTTGATCTATTTGTGAACCATTTTGCCATGATTTGCCAGTCTTTGATTCCAATCCAACTAGGCTAGATTTCCAAAATCTGATTTTATTTGAGCTCTTCTTCACATAAGTTGGAATTGGAATTGGTTTATTATTGTCACATGTACCAAGGTACAATGAAAAACTTGTCTTGCATACAGTTCATATGTAAATTCATATTATCTGGTGGTCTTGATTTCAGGAAAATATCGAGAATTATTTTGCACACCTGAACGTGACACTATCTGTAATGACTGTCCACACAACACATACAAAGAGGAATGGAGTCGTTCATACGAGTGCATACGCTGTGTGGGAACATGCAGTGATCGTAAGTCTCTTTAATGTATGAGAACAAGACAGTTTAAACTCAGAGAACTGGATTCAGTAGAAGGGCAATAACAGCTGATGGGTAGACAATGTTACAGGGAAATTGTTAGGTTCAAGATAATCATTGCACAATTTTTGAAATCCTTCTACTTTACTGACCATTAATTCCCATTCACCACAGTCCCTGGCCTCTGACACAGTGTTTATCATGCAGACCAGAGTGTCTAGAGATTCAACTCTGATCTAGTAGGGTCTTCAATGACTCAGATTAAGGATTGGAGAATCAGCCAGGGTCTCTACTTATCACTGGTTTTGGATCCCGTTGGACTATATGTATACATGTATGACTGTGTCTAGCCTAGTTGTGGATGAGAACAGCATCCATATATGGTCCTCTCCAGATTTGAATACCATCTACATGAATGGCCAGAATTTGACCCAGGAACATACTTGACTGAGGAGGGGGTGGAGGAATGAAGAGCAGGAAGAATTTGAAACAAATTCTAGTGTATGAAATCTGGGAGGATAGGCCTAACATTTCAGTAAAGTGTTTAATCTGTCACCTTTTTCCTGATGTCTTCCTATGTTTAGCTCTGCGACAAGTTCAAAGCTGTACCCAGACAACAAAACAGATCTGCGAGTGTAAGCCTGGAATGTTCTGCAAAACTCCGAGCCGTGACTACTGCCTGCAATGTGTTGAACACAGCATGTGCAACGTGGGAGAATTTCTGATTGAAGCAGGTGTGAACAATTTGGTCCAAGTCTCAACAAGTGTGTGGACCACACATCCACCTGGGGAGGGGGATTCTGGTGAAGGACCTCGGGCTGTTTATACTCCACCAGGAAGTAATTGACAGATGGAAGACATAAAAGCCTAATTCAGTTTCTGACTTTCCATCCGCAAGGAATCAACAATACAAACTCGGACTAAATCAAAATATTAGGTTCCTTATTCCTGGGAGAGAATAGATCTAGAAATTATTTGGTAACTTAGGTTGATATAGGAATATGACGAACAATGATGTCATGGGCTTGTCCATGTGGTGGACGGTGATGTCCCTGTCAGATAACCCTGAATGGACTATTGGATATAAGCTCTGATATTTGGGAAATATTTATTTTAGTTCAAGCTGAAGGAAGAGCATTTCATCCTTCAATCTCTGCAATACAGACTTGTGGATTTGGGATTAATTTCAGAGTTCTTTGCTCCCAATTTATTCAAATGCAGTGGTTGGTAATCATTTTGCTAATCCCCGTTGTAGCTCTCTAGATCCATCTTTTTGTTGTTTGACTTATCCTATTAACAACCTTACACAACATTCCTTTTCTCAAACTCTCCCATTGTCCACTCTATCACAGACTTTTCCTTCAGTTAGAAAGCAAAAATTTGAAATTGCTGGAAATCTGAAATAAAAACAGAAATTTGCAGGAATCACCAGCGGATCAGGCAGCTTCTGTGGAAGGTAAAACTTTTAGTTTTATTTCTCTCCTCATTTTACTTGGCCTCTGTATGCATTCAAAACCCATTATATCACTAACCTTTTCCAGTTTAGCTGGAAATCCATGGGCCTGAAATGTTAACTTTTTGTCTGTCTCCACAGAAGATAACTGAGCCATTGAGTGTTTCCAGTATTTTCTGCTCTTTTTATCAGTGGCTTAAAATAGCAATATTTTTCTGTGAATTGTTGGTTGAGTTTAAGGTTAGCTGAGCAGTTTTGTTTCAGGCAGCGAATGCAATGATTGTCTTTCATCTCCTCACTTTCTTTGTGCTTTATTACTAGGAACCTCCACAAAGGACAATGTTTGTGGTCCCTGCCCAGCAGGCACATTCTCTGATAAGAAGTCTGTTTCCACCAAGTGCCAGCCGCATACTAAGTGAGTGCGAGTTATTGATCAGTTGCAGCCAGTTATTTTGTTTCCACTTGGGGTCACAGCTTAGAGTCCTGGTGTGGTGGCAGGGGGAGAGAGCTCTTGCAGAAAAAAGGAGCAAAGAACACAATAAACCGAGGGTCCACTGTGGCTCTTTGCTGAGGTACTTTTTTTACAGGCTACAGTAGATGCTACAATTAGCTTCAATTCTCTTTTCTTAGGGCAGGGCAATGCTCCTCATTACCACCCCAGAAGCTCTGGTGGAAAGGGTTAATAAAAGATTTGTTCTTAGGGAGTGGTTGCCTGGATAAGGAACACAGGACTTGCTGGACAATAAGGGAACAGGGTGTTCCTTCCACTTACTGCTAGGCACAAGATGCAACCATGATTGACTTATCACTGTAATCAATCTCTATCAAAGATCTGCAACAGATCTAGAATGAAGCGCTGAAAACTGTGGTGGAGAACTATGGGATCCTTTAGTCCAAAATCACCTGTTTCTTGAAGCATGTTGCTCTCTTACCCAGAGGTGGAGTAAGTCAGTGTACTAGGAAGAAAATAGCTGACACAGTCAATACAAATGGGTAAAAATGACAATGTCAGTGATATGACCATACTGATGAGAAATTTAGTTTCATCCTGCTCTTCCTCTGTGTCATGTTGCACAGTGCTCATGTACTATATCCCAAAGTTGAAAGAATTTTCTTCTAAATTGCATCTTACATGATCAATATTTGCTGATGCTTCTGTCTCTCTGTCTCCCCAGAGAGCCTGTTCCATTAACGACCATTGACTTGAAGCGATACTGTTTCTGGTGCCTACCCTCCTTTCTGGTTCCATTGTTCTGGACAAGGTGGAGCAGCTAGTCATGACTGGCATTATCCATTCCCTTTAAAATAACAGCTAAACTACTTCTCACCTGGTGAGAACATGGCCAATTTACATAATCGATTCTTGTAATCCAGTCCCTTCATCCTGTTTAACGTGTTGATTGTTCTTTTCTATCCTCTCAATAACTGTCTTGTCCTTTTTATTGTGTGGTGATGAGAATAGTGCAGTGTTTTAGTGCAGCCATAGCAACACTAACAAAAAACCACAGAACAATACAGCACAGGAACAGTCCCTTCAACTGCCATGTCTGTGCCATGATGCCAAACTAAACTAATCCCATTTGCCTGCACATGGTCCATATCCCTCTATTCCCTGCCTGTTCACGTGTCTGCCTAATTGCTTCTTAAACTTTACTATCAAATCTGCTTCTAGCACCTCCCCTACCAACTCCCCAGCAGCACATTCCAGGTACCTACCACTCTGTGTAAAAAAAAGTTTTCCTCGCACATCTCCTTGGTGCTGGGAGAAGCAGGTATTTAGCAGTGTCATTTACCAGATTAACTGGTTATTTGGTTAAACTATTTGGCTGACATCTTCACAAATATTATAACATTTTCAGGTACTTAACCTTCTGAAATACTGAAGATATAAAAAAAAGTATTGGGCTGCAGAGAGTTGTGGACACAGCCCAGCGCATCATAGACATCAGCCTCCCCTCCTTAGACTCTGTCTTTACCTCTCGCTGTCTTGGTGAAGCAGCCAGCATAATCAAAGACCCCACCCATCTGGGTCATTCTCTCTTCTCTCCTCTTCCATTGGGTAGGAGATACAGGAGCCTGAGGGCACGTACCACCAGACTTAAGGACAGCTTCTACCCCACTGTGATAAGACTATTGAACAGTTCCCTTATACAATGAGATGGACTCTGACCTCATGATCTACCTTGTTGTGACCTTGCACCTTATTGCACTGCACTTTCTCTGTAGCTGTGACACTTTACTCTGTACAGTTATTGTTTTTACCTGTACTACATCAATGCACTCTGTACTAACCCAATGTAACTGCACTGTGTAATGAATTGACCTGTACGATTGGTATGCAAAACAAGTTTTTCACTGTACCTCGGTACAAGTGACAATAATAAACCAATACCAATACCAAATGTACATTGTTTTAGAGAAGAGACATAGAAAGTGGGGGGGGGGGGGAGGGGAAGTATACAGTTGTCTGATGCTGTGGTTGGTCTATATGTGGGGGTGTCATAATGCCTGCAACTGCCTGCCCACTCACCCTCCCACCTCCTTGCATCATCCCTGCCTTTTCCATGGGTCAGTCACTGGCGTACAGCGCAGTTAGTCTAATCCTTCAAGCCTTGCACTTTTCTAGGTTCTGGATTTTCTGACGCCAACATCATTGTTTTGATGTTTAAGGGTAAGATTCACATCACAATTCCATTTACCATCCATGACTTTTCTCTTTGTCTGTTCTTTCTTAAGATGTGCCAAATTGATAAAAGAAGGTACAACAACCAAAGATGCAGAGTGCGATGAATCTATCAGCCCTGTAACCAGTACCCTCCAGACCATCACAAGCAGGTTGAACTCGTCCAAGACATCCACATCTTCACCAGTCAGATTTTTGACCACTCTGAGGGTAGATCACTTGACAACATTATCCATTGCAGTCACGACACCCAGAGGAAACAGTAAGTTAATTTAGAGTTTTTCTTTTGACTTGAATGCTAATCCTCACACCCACTACTCCTCCCTCAAATGCACTCCCCACCCCCTTTCCTCCCTTCGCATCTGTCTTCCGACTATTCTAGTCCAGGGCACTGGGGATCTGAAGCCAATTCCAATTCCTTGCCTGCCTGTTTGCAATCAGCCAGTGTCAAATAGATAAAGAGATGAGTTAAAGGACATGCAGACCCAGTCAGAGGGACATGGAGAAAACATGCATTCTAGGCTCACTGCTGCAGTGAAATCTTCCTCTAGAACTATACCAGGAAGAGTTCGGTCAGGTGGAAGCAATGTGCAAAGGGCTTGAAACAGGATCTGCAAAAAAACAATAAATAATCCAAATAAACTTTCACAATTTTCGAAGGAAGATTCATGTAAAAACTCCCTTAAACCAGGCATTCCTGAATAACTAAAATGGCATTTCAAGATAAAGTTCAAAATAATTAAATCCTAGGGCATGAATGACATTTGTTCATGGGTGCCGAGTGGTGAGAAGCAAAAATTGTGAGGCTCTGACAATCATGCCGCTTGACACAGGAGACGACTCAGTGCATTGGAAACTAACTGCTAAATGGTCGATTGTGACTGCCTTGTCTGATGGGCTGTCCATTCCTGTTTATTTTCCCCTTTCCATTCCTGTTTTTATCTTCCTCTGTTTTTCTCTTTCTCCATTTTCCTCTCTGCACAGTGTCTCTGTTCATTTCTGTGTTCTATACTCCTGCTTCTCCAACATGACTCAGTCTCTCTCTATATCTCCCTCTGCCTCATCATTGGTCCTAGGGTGCTTTCTCCCTCTGTCTATCACTCGCTTGCTTTGTTAACCTGTTTCTTGCTCACTTGCTTGCTCTGACTGTCACTCGCGTACATGTTGTGTGTATCTTCCTTGCACACTTCTGTCTGTCTCTTTCTTGCACATGCTCCGCCTCTCTTTCACTCTCTCTCTCTACCTTTTGTGTATGCTCCATCTAGTTATCTCTCTCTGGCATGCTGGAGCTCTGTCGACCCCTTTTGAAAGCCCTGCATATCTTTTGGTTTCTCTCCCTCCCCCTCTCTCTGTCTCTCATACACTCTAATCTGATGCCTTTTTTTGGTTTGTTACAGAACAGATGGTTAATCTACTTTTGATAGTTGGATTGGTCCTTGCCATGCTGCTGATTCTCATCGTCTCCAGTTTGCTGTTCAGCCACAAGAACTATTTCAAAAGTCTACTCTTATCCAATCGAACTAAAGGTGAGGAAATTCCAGCCCCATCGGTCACTTCTTTTCTCTCCCTTCTCCTCATCTCTTTTTATCAAAGGATGTCCCTCAGACCTCACCTCCCCACCTCCTCACCCATTTCTCAACCTTACCTACCCATCATATCCTTCGAGACTCAATATCTTTTCTCAGTCATCACTTCTTATTTTTAACATGTGGATTTGACCTGTTCTCATTGCAACGATCGGGCAGGAGGTGCAGAAGCCTCCAGGTTCAGGAACAGCCACTTTCCTACAACCATCAGGTTCTTGAACCAACCTGCACAACCCTAATCCTACCTCAACAATGGAACAATACGGATCACCTCCTGTACTACCATGGACTCGTTTCTGATTGTGTTTTTTTTTTGCTCTAATGTTTTGCACAGTCTTTTTCTTCACTGTCCTGTGTAGTTTTGTTCCATGTGTGACAGAATCTACATGCCTGTGACACTGCTGCAAGCAAGCTTTTCATTGTACCGGTACCTCACCGTACTTGTGCATATGACAATAAACTTGACATGATTTGACCCCTTTCCCATCTGGAATATCTTTCTTGGATCCACTTTCTCAATTTCCTTTACAATTGGATTTGTCTCTTCTTGTCCAAAGGATATCAGTCGGTATGCTAGATGTTTGTGTTGGGAGTGGATCTTCAAAATCAAAGTGAGATCTGCCTCACCATCACTAATCAGAGATGCTTTCTGTGTGTCTGTCAGGTTCCATCTATATCATGAGCCCTCGCACTGTGTACGTGGGAGTGGAAACCAGTGATTGTGTCAGCCCCAATCAGAAAGACCCCATTGTTAAACCTCCAGAGTCCCACATCCACTTCCCTCAACAGGAGTCAATGAAGTCTCAGAATGCAGGAGAGAGCCATGTGTTCCCAGTGGAGGAGGAGGGGAAGATTTTCCATGATCCAGTACCTGCGGCCGACTGTTAACAGCTGGAATAAGTTCAACAGCCACTGACTGGCAAAGTACAAGTGGACAATGGAAGCTGATGTTGGACACAAATGGGCTATCTGAGTTGCAGCGCTGATCTCATTATTGAGGTGCTGAAGGAGAGTCCAACTTGTCAATTTCATTATATGATCAAACTGTAAATTTAAACTCATTGACTTAAACAGTGAAGAATCTCTGGTGTGTGCCTGAATATTGGACTGACCTTGTCTTTATGCTGACTGTGAGGAATCTTTGCTGGCTATGAGGCCTCAGAGACAGGCTGTGAGACCACTACTGGAGATGAGCCCCCTTGTACTAGGAGAGACATTATCACTGCCCCCCTCCACACTCTATGGCCACTAGCGGTGAGCCTTCTGATTCTTGTGAGGAGATCTCCAGTCTTAATGGTGAGCTCCACCCCCAGTATTTGCAGTGAGTGCCATCCTCATTCTACTTGGTGAGCACACACCCCGCTCTCTGACCGGGTACTCACAGTGAGCCTCTTGGCATGGTGGGTGAGCTCCCTTTGGTATTCGTGCTGAAGCTCTGGTACCAGTATTGAACTGTCTAAGTTTTGGCGGTGAGCTGCTGGCTTTGTGTGTGCTGCCAGTTAGGCTGTTTTGTTATTGTTTTGCTAGAATCTGATTTTAAAAGGTTCTTTTAAGATTCTTTGGATATCATAGACTGACTTTCAGAGCTATGTCTGTTTGATTGAAGCACTGGGTTTCAGGTTTGCTTTGAGAGATTAGTTCAAATTGCAACTGCATGTGAAGTGTGAAGGATGGTAAGCCTGTTATGTGAGTGTTCACACTTCCCGAAGTCTCTAACTGCCAGATGTAGGGACTTAGCTCACTGTGTAAAGCAGCATGACAAGCCTTCAGTGCACTAAGCTGCATGTCTATAACCTGTTGTGATTCTATTGTTTTCAACACCACTAGTGGGTGAGTACACAAATAAAAATGTCTTCTTACATATGACAACAAATATCTTGACTACTTAACTGTGAATTTTTGTTTACATATATTGAATGGTGCTGTTATGATAATTGGTGACAAAGATGAATGAAGACTAACCAGAATGGGTTCAGAAATAAGTTGGGCTTTTCTTTTGAAGATTTTCTTTGGAGCTGGTGAACAGCTTTACTTATTGAGAACAAGTGGAATTTCATGAATTTATTCCTTAATGCTTGCATCAGTTGTGTTGTGACATAGCCTAGTCGTTAAATTCTTATAACTGTTCAGCTGGGTCATGGATTGAATCTGTAGAAAAGATTGGATCCATTTTTGTTCCAAATGACTTTGCAGGTGAGAAGAAATAGTCCATTTTGCTCTCATATGTAAGTGCTAAGACAGAAGTTGAAAAAAAAATTACCTTGCAGGGTCTAGAGTTTGAGGAGTTGGTTAAATCGATTGAAATAGTGCCCCACTCTCGGTCCCATAGTTCAGTGGTCCAGGTTTAATGGGTGGAACCAACATCCAGACGAAACTGTTGTGGACTTTGACACATATTGGGGAAGGATTGTGGCTCACTCTCGGTACACTCTAGTTTGAGGGAGATGTTACAGGATTGTATAGTCATGTCATGTCCATAGTCAGAGGAAGCTGCTTACCTAGAAGAACTAATTTCAAGCAGTCAATCAATACTGCCAGATAATGGAGATAGAGCTAACGCAGGCTTTGCAACGTCACCTAGTGAAGATCCAGAATGTTAACTTCGATCTACACTATCTTCAGTAAAAGAACAGCCTGAAGAGAACACACTTTTGCTGTGCAGGATCCAAATTGAGTTAGTGAGTGCAGTTAAAAAGAATATCCTGATACCACAGTGGCATCAGACGTCACTTTGGAATTCAGTTCTTTGGTCCCTGTTTGCACCAAGGCTGTGATGAGGTCTGGAGCTGTATGATCAAGGCGAAATGCAACCTGAGCACTGGTGAAAGTTTATTGGTGAGTAAATGTCACTTGATAGCACTGTTGATGATACCTTCCATCACCTTAGAATCAAAAATTCATAGAGGTGTGCAGCACAAAAACAGGCCTGTGACCCACCATGTTTTTGCTGCCTGTTGTACCTACATACACTAATCCCATTTACTCGTGTTAGGTCTGTAGCCTTCTATGCCTTTGTGATTTAAATACTTATCTAGATTCTTGAATATCATGAGAGTATCTAACTCCAACCACCCTCTGTGAGAAAATAATTCCCCCTCAGATCCCCTTTAAACCTCCTACCTTTCACTTTAAACATGCCCTCTTGTCTTTGACACCCCTACCATCGGAAAAAGACTTTTACTGTGTACCTTTTCTGTCCTCATAATTTTATTCACCTCTATCAATTCACCCCTCAGCCTCCTCTGCTCCAGGGAAAACAAACCTAGCCTATCCAGTCTCTCCTAATAGCTGTAATGCTCTAATCTGGGCAACACCCAAGTGAATTTTCTTTGCATCCTCTCCAGCACAACCTTCAAATGATGGAAAAACTGACAAAGAGCAAATACAGTCACAGGAAGTGCACACACACTATTGTAAATATAGCGGTGTAAAGAGATCCATTACAATGTTTCCATCTTTGGGGTTCAGTTCTTCAGTCACTCAAGCCTTTGAGGAAGCTTTACTTAGTAGTGCAGAAGTTGGAGAATCAGGACTGCAGAAATCAGGTGTTTATCAGTGATGACTTGGCCAGTGGAATACAGAGTAATATCTCAAAATTTGCCAATAATACCCAATTTAGATGCATGGCAAACAGTGAGCATGTGTTAGCTGACTGCAGCAGGACACAGTTATGTTTACAAAAGTGGATAAGTAGCAGGAGAAATTTAATGGAGAAATGTGGATTGATACATTTGACGAAAAGGATGGGCCAAGGTAATATTTACACAATGGCACAGTTTTAAAGAGAGGAGAAGGGTTCACATGCATGGATCTTTGAAGGTGCTAGATCACATTGAAAGAATAGCTAGCAAAGTGTATGAGATCCTGGGCTTCACAAAGAGAGGTATTGAGGGAACTTATGTTGAACATTTAGACAGCTCTGGTTAGGCCACAACTAGAATATTGTGTCTTGTACTGGTTATCAACTTTTGGAAGGATATGAAGGCCCTCAGGAGGTGCAAAAGAGACTTGCAGAATGATTCAAGGAATGGATTTTACCACACAGTTAGTTTGGAGAAACTGGGTTTGTTGGTCTGGAGCAAAGGAGATTGAGGTGTTGTATGAAGTTCCCTCTGTGTCTGCATTCTCCCCCTCTCTACAGCGTCAACTCTTATTTCCTTCCCCTCTGATGCTGCCTGAGTGTTTTTATTTTAGATTTCCAGCGTCTGCAGTTCTTTGTTTCAATGTTGAGGGGGACATTTGATAGGGGTGTAAAAGATGAGAGGTGGTGAAGAAGGCATATGGCATGCTTGCCTTCACAGGTTGGAGCATAAAAGTTGGGGTATTATGTGGAGTTCTGGTCTCTGCAGTATAGGAAGGATGTAGTTCAGCTGGAGAGAGTGCAGAGAGCGTTCACCAGAATGTTGCCTGGACTGGATGACTTTATGGAGAGAGATTGGATAGACTGGACTTATTTTCCCTGGAGCAAAGAAAACTGAGGGGTGAACTGATAGAGGTATACTAGAGGGATAGATAGTCAGAATCTTTTTGCTGTGGTAGGGGTATCAAAACAAGAGGGCAAAGGTTTAAGATGAGAAGAAGGAGTTTTAAAGGTGATTTGAAAGGAAAGTTTTATTTTTACACGGAGAGTGGTTGATATCTGAAACTTCCTACCAGAGGAGGTGGTGGAGTCAGATACAAACACTATGTTAAAGAGACATTTAGACAGGCACATTTAGATAAGCAAGATATAGAAGGATGTAATGCAGGCAAATGGGTTAGTGTATATGAGCAAACAGGTTGTCAAGGACGTGGTGGGCCAAAGGGCTCATTCCTGTGCTGTACAACTGTATTACTTTTATGAGGTTCAGATAAAGGAGACAGAGAAATGCTATCCCTGTTGGCTGATGGTGCAGGACTTGGGGAATCATGGATTTAAAGTTTTAGTCATAAAATACATGGGATATCAGGAAGAACTATCTTGCACTGAGACTGCTCTTGACTTGGAACTCATTGCCTATGAGGAATCAATGATTTCAAAAAGAAATTCCATAATACTTGATGGAAATAAACTTGCAGGGATACAGCGATAGAGTGAGGAATGAAAGTGACTAGATGTCCTACAGAGAGAGAGAGAAGGGGAGACAATGGATCTGATGGCCCATGTGGCAGTCTCTTATGTTGTAATGGCTCTTGGGCTTTGTAACATAAAAAGTGCATCTCTCAAAATCATAAAGGTCAACAAAAATTACACATTAGAAAAAAAAATTAGAGCTCCTTTTACTTCCATAACTTTTGTGATGCCCAACCTTACCAATAATCCAGTTAGGGTGATACATTGCCTTGTCACATTGGTGTAGGTCTGTCATACCACATGGATATTGGAGATGAGCACCTGATTGGTTTGCATGTCACAGCAACTTTACTCACAACTAGACAAGGTTTAGCTTTTATCTATGGAGTGATAAAGTTCCATAATTACTTTGCAACCTTTGAGAAAAACAGCAGATAGATTGAATTTGTAAATATGCAAGTGTTAATTATACAGTTCTGTTGTTGTTATTATTTTATTTTACGTTGTGGCTGTATTTTATGTACATCGTTCAAGAGGGAAGGCTGTAATGTTCTAAGAGATGCAATAAACCGCCAGGCCACCAGAACTCAGGTATACTCTGCTGGCATCCTATTGTTAGCAACACCCTCTAGTGGATGAGTGAATAAATCAAAATAGTGTATTATACAGAGTGGCACGTGTTTTAGCTGCTGAACCCTGAGTATTGCTTTTACTCTGTGTTTGCATACATTGAATTATACAGTTATGGTAAGCTCCCCACAGCAGATCCTACATTGTGTGCGACTGCTATGAGCAGCTAGTGACTAAATTGAATGGTGATAGAGATTACCAGGACATGGAAAAGTGTGTGGGTATTGACCGACTAGGCTCAATTCACACGTACATACTGGGTACAAGTTGCAGATACTGACTGGTATTGACTGACAGGGCATATGTAGGTCATGGGTTTTGACTGGGTAAAGGTTGCGGGTACTGACTAGGTATTGACTGAGTGCAAGATCTGGGGACTATCTGGACCAGATCTAGACCCAATGGGAGGATCCTAACAGTAGACAGGTGTGTGGAGAGGATATGTCCGTAACCTATGCCTGTACTTTCTGTGAATAGTAAGTGAGGTGCACAATTGTCTAGCTTCCCCATTCTTGTATTATTTAGTTCACAGTCATCTTTTACCTTGCATAACTCCAGGAAGTCTGTCAAAGTTGCAAATGTATCCAAACTTATTTCTATTAGTAAGATTGGTTTCTTGCACTCCTGTGTGGCTTTGCTTTGAGCAGGTATACTTTCACCCTCACTTTTAATTTCAACAACATCGTTTAAAATGAAAAATATCACCATCTGTTCTTCATAAGAACAGAAGAGCTCCTAAACCATATCACAGATACTGAGGATCCTAAAATAACCGGATTGTGCCTTGCATTGTTCCCACTTTAACAGGCACAAGGCTTTCCTCAACAATTGGAATGCACTACTTTTTATTTCTCCATTGCTGGAGTCCTAACTTGAATCTCTTCACTTTAGGTCTACACATTAAAATGACTGATTAATTATGAACTTTCAGACTCATCCAAGCATCATGAATCTTAGCTAGTTTGATGAACTTATTACTTCAGACAGCTGCTATTCTTTTCCTTCCCAACCTTGTCATCAGTCTAACATATCAGTCTAACATCAGTCTATCTTCCTGCAAGTAACAAACGAAGTGGATGGGATAATAGAGAGGTAAACACAGAGAGCCCTAAAAGATGCGCCCAGTCCTTCTTAGACTGCACACATGATCACAATTGCCAGATTTACTATCAGTGAGTTGGATAATTAAGATCACAGTTGCTTCACTGATGTTTTTTCTCTGGATGGTTATCCCTGTTGCTGAGTCGTATGCTGGCACCGTGTTGATTTTTAGTGACTCTCACAGTCAATAGATTTTTGATCAGCCTGGCAGACACTTCACACACAAATTCTAATCTGGTCTTTAAAACATAAAAATTGGATGTGTGCTTATCACTAACAAACAGCATGATCATTGTGGCAACTTAATCCAACAGTTTCTAAATACCTCGGTGTATGTCAGTGTTGTTACCCAAGGGTGTGTGATAGGATGATGAGAGGATTTAAATCCATTTCCAGCAGAGGGGGAGGGTATAAGGATGGGAAGAGGAATGGAGAATGAGAAGAAGAAATGTATTCTCCAGACCTCTGTATCTGTGAAGGGAAAATTTCAGTTTTGTTGGCATCTGCACTGGTGAAACACTAGAGGAAGCCAGTAGGGGGCACACAAGATCAATTTAAATATCTGATGCTCTGAGTGAGGTAGACAATAAAAATTCCCTCGACGCTGTCTCCTCCTCATCATCATCAAGAACAAAAACAAAAGTTTGTTTTGATATTACGCCTTTAAAGTACCAAAATGCCCCAAAGTACTTCACAGGAGAGTTAGCAAACAAAATTTGACACGGCGTCGTATGAGATATTAAGACAAATGCTTTCTTTGAGAGAAAAAAAAGCTATGAATATTTAAAGAGATACCGAGGCAGGATGTTTTAAGGGGGGAGTTCCAGAGATTAAGGCTTAGGTGGCAGAAGGCATTTTTTGCCTTTGGTAGAGCAACTAAACTCGAAGATGTTCAAGAGGTCGGAATTGGAGTTGGGGAAAAATATTGGACGGCTATGGGGTTGGAAGAAGCTGCAAAAATAGGGGGAGAAGGTTGAATCAAGGGGGCAGTGGGCGAGGGTTGGGGAACTGAAAACAAAGGTGAGATTTTTAAAATAAAAGCATAGCTGAATGGGGAGCCAGTGCAGTCAGTGAGAGCAGAGTTGATGGGTGTATCAACAGGAAACCCATGACTTAGAGAACAGATAGTGGCTGGAAAGAGCACGAGAGGGCCAGCAACTTTCAGATAATCGCAGCATGTGCAGATTCTTCAGAGATGTCAAGGCCATCTAAAGCACCAGTACCCATGGCTCCACCCCACTAAGATCCAAGAGCAGAGGTGGAATTATCAAGGACAGAGAAGAAATCCATGCCCACTGGAAGGAACACTTTGAAGACTTCCACAATTGCCACTTTGTCCATGATGTGAGCACCCTTGACTCCATTCGATAGCAGCCTATTTGATCTGGCCTGGCCATCATTCATGACTGACAAAAAACTCTAAAACATGGGTGGTGAAGAACCCACAACCTCAATCACAAGTCCACAACCTCAGTGCCCACATTTGTGAAGAAGAGGACCTCAGGGACTCAGACACACCATAATCGTAGCCATATCTTAAAAAGGATAGAAATTTGGCTACAGTAACTAGAGAGGAACTAGAGGTGAAGTGTTGACCATACTACCTGTCACAGGAGTTCACTTCAGCTATCCTGATGGCAGTCTACATCCCACCCCAGACGGACATGAAGCCTGCACTTAATGAACTATACTCTGTAGTCAACAGCCTTGAAACAGGATACCCCGAGGCCCTCTTCATTATTGTTGGTGACTTCAACCAGGCCAACCTCAAGAGTGTGTTACCAAAGTACTACCAGTACATCTCCTATCCCACCATGGGTCCTAACACCCTTGACCATTGCTATACAACCATCAAAGATGCCTTCCGAGCCACCCCTCACCCTCACTTTGGTAAGTCAGACCACTAGGCTGTGCATACAAACAGAAACTGAAGCGGGAGGATCCAGTACAGAAAGTCGTGCAGTGCTGGTCTGAGGAAATGGATGAGCTTCTACGCGACTGCTTTAAGTCAGTGGACTGGTCCATGTTCAAAGACTCAGCTGCCAGCCTTGATGAGTATGTCACCACCATCACGGACTTTATCAGCAAGTGTGTTGAGGACTGTGTACCAAGGAGGACAATACGAGTGTTCCCAAACCAGAAACCATGGACGAACCGGGAGATCTACTCCTTAATGAAGTTGAGGACTGCTGCATTCAAATCAGGTGATCCCGACCTTTACAAGAAATCGAGATATGACCTCTGTAAAGCTATCAGAGATGCCAAGAGGCAATACCAGTTCAAAATAGAGTCCCAGACCAGCTGTCAGTTGTGGCAGGCTTACATGCTATAATGGGCTACAAAATGAAGTTGGGCAGCATCACCAACAACAGCGCATCCCTTCCTGATGAGCTTAACGCATTCTATGCATGTTTTGAACAGAAGGGGGCTGGTTTGTCACCACCCACCCTGACAGCCTCCAATGCAACTGAACCCATGGTCATCGTCGAGGACGTAAGATCAGTCTTCCGGAGAGTGAACCCAAGGAAAGCATCTGGCCCAGATGGTGTCCATGGCCGTGTACTCATATATTCTGCTGATCAGCTGGCGGGGGTATTTGCAGGCATCGTTAACCTCTCCCTGCTTCATCCTGGGGTTCCCATCTATTTTAAGAAGATCACTATCATCCTGGTACCTAAGAAAAACAAGGTAACATGTCTTGATGACTACCAACTGGTGGCTCTGACATCCATCATCATGAAGTGCTTCGAGAGGCTGGTCATGGCACACATTAACTCCACTATCCCAGAAAACCTCGACCCACTGCAATTCGCCTACTGCTGAAACAGGTCTACAGTGGATGCCATCTCTCTGGCACTACACTCATCTCTGGAGAATCTGGACAATAAAGACACTTATGCTAGACTATTGTTTATTGACTACAGCTCTGCCTTCAATACTATAATTCCAAGCAAATTCATCACCATACTCTGAGACCTAGGACTCAACACCTCCCTCTGCAGCTGGATCCTTGACTTTCTGACCACCAGACTGCAATCAGTGAGGATAGGCAGCAACACCTCCAGCACGATTATTTTCAACACTGTTGCCCCACAAGGCTGCGTCCTCAGCCCTCTACTCTACTCCCTATATACTCATGACTGCGTGGCCAGATTCTGCTCTAACTCCATCTACAAGTTTGCAGATGATACGACCGTAGTGGGCCATATCTCACATAATGATGAGTCAGAGTACAGGAATGGAGATAGAGAGCTTAATCACATAGTGTCATGAGAAGAACCTTTCCCTCAATGCCAGCAAAACAAAAGAGTTGGTCATTGACTTCAGGAAAGGGGGCGGTGTACATATACCTGATTACATCAATGTTGCTGAGGCCAAGAGGGTTGAGAGCTTCAAGTTCCATAGAAGTGAACATCACCAGTAGCCTGTCCTGGTCCAACCACGTAGATGCCGTGGCCAAGAAAGCTCACCAGCACCTCTACTTCATCAGGAAGCTAAAGAAATTTGGCATGTCCCCTTTGACACTCACCAACTTTTATCGATGCACCATAGAAAGCATCCTATCTGGATGCATCACAGCTTGGTATGGCAACTGCTCTGTACAGGACCACAAGAAACTGCAGAGAGTTGTGGACACAGCCCAGCGCATCACGGACACCAGCCTCCCCTCCATGGACTCTGTTTATAACTCTTGCTGCCTTGGTGAAGCAGCCAGCATAATCAAAGACCCCACCCACCCGGGTCATTCTCTCCTCTCCCCTCTCCCATCGGGCAGAAGATACAGGAGCCTGAGGGCATGTACCACCAGGCTCAAGGACAACTTCTATCCTGTTGTTATAAGACTATTGAACAGTTCTCTAGTATGATGAGATGGACTCTTGACCTCACAACCTACCTTGTTATGACCTTTCACCTTATTGTCTACCTGCACTGCACTTCCTCTGTAGCTGCGAAACTTTACTCTGTATTCTGTTATTGTTTTATCCTGTACTACCTCAATCCACTGTGTAATAAATTGATCTGTATGAACAGCAGACAAGACATGTTTTTCACTGTACCTAGGTACAAGTGACAATAATAAAACAATACCAATACCTCCCAGTCTCTGTTGCTATTTCCACCCTTCTCCATTTGCTAATCACCCCTCCTCAACTGGATCCACCTATCGCTTGCCAGCTCTTGCCCTACCCCTTCCCCTCTTCTTTATACTGGCTATCTCCCCTCTACTCCTTCAGTCCAGATGACAGATCCCAACCCGAAATGCAAAGAGCTAATCTGCAGAACTAATGGGTAACTGTTCAACCTATGTTGCCTCCACTCCAGAACCAAGGTTACCCCAACCTCAGTAGCCGAACACTAGGTGATGCTTGTGCATGTACGTATTTGGAAGTCAAGCTCCAAGCCAGAGGTGAAGTTATCAAGGACAGAGAGGCAGTCCATGCCCACTGAAGGGATACTTTGAAGATCTCCACAGATGCTGTCATTTCCTTATAGCTACAGGAAGATATCATGCATCAGCTTCTCTTTTTTTTCATGAACATTTAAATGGTAGAACTAATTGGGGTTGAGTGGTTTCCTGTTACACTTACACCTAACTCAAGACCGTCTTGATCTGACGCAATCAAATGTCAGTTCTAGTAATTAACAAAATCTTATCAGAGAGTGATTTGAGAAACAGTTGAAGATTGAGGTCTGGCGTTTTCTCTTTTGTTTTTCAGGTACATCTGACTGAGTTAGGGTGAAGTACCTGCCAACAGTCAGCTAGAGCGTGCCAGGCTGTGCCAGACTGTGCTGGCCCACACCAGATTCCATTTCAGGACACAGGATGACCGTTTTCCCCTTTTTAGGCCCTTGGCACCATCCTGGTGCTTCCTCAGGCTCAGTGATTATATCAGCTTTGGATGTAGTCAAGCAATTTGTGGCTTATCTTGTCACTTTGTTGTGGATGGTCAGCATTTTGTGCAAGCAGAGGATGATCTTTGTGCACCTTCCTGAACTCACCATCCACTTTCACCTAATTCTATAAACTTTGATGACCCTGTCCAGGTCCAATCTGAGATGTGTTTAGCCAGGAGGTCTCTACACATCCTCATGCAGGGTTTCAACCTGGAACATCAACGATTCCTTTCCTCCCACAGATGCTGCTCATCCTGCTGAGGTCCTCCAGCAGATTGTTGCTCAAGATTCCAGCATCTCCAGTCTCTCATATCTCCAAATCTCTACACAAGCTCTGTTATCTATTTGAAGTCATCTCTTTCTCTCTTCTCTAATTCAACATCACCTGTCTTCCTTGGCCTCACTTCTCCTCTCTAAGTCTGGCTGAATTAGGCTCAGCTGTGTCCTGAGCCTGTGGTTCATCAGCAGTTAAGGCCTACCTTGGATGTGGAGCAGAGTGTTGTTTGTAAACCTCCAGGAAGGCAGCTATTCAGTGCTACATGGACCTCTGCTTCATTGATCCATGAGTTGCTTCTTCACAGCCTCCTTGGCTGTGTGAACTAACCTCTGTACTTCACTGTTCAATGCAGGATGGCAAGCCATGAAGAAGCTGTGTTTTATTCAGCTGTGCTACACATTGCCAACATGTGAATTCTGATCTATGCACTTCCTTTGCAGTCATGTTCAATGTTAGCATCAACATCAAAACAGATTTGATGGGGTAATGTCCACGCCTGGGTTAAATGGCACTGTCCTTGCTAAGTCTGCCTTTCAGAATACTGGGAGATTTAGGATGCAGGGATTTACTGATTTACCTGGTGGAAATCTTTTTCAGTTTTGGAACATCGTATGGGTGAGCACAACAATCTACAGCAAGGAACAGATGTGGGATGGATGAGCGAAACCTTTGGGAAACAGGGAGCTGTGGCTGACTCTGCATTTATCACCCAGCTCCAATTTCCCTTGGAAAGGTTGTTGGGAGCTGACTTCTCAAACCATTGCATTCCTTCTGATGAAGGTATTCCAGAGGTACTGGTGGGCAGGAAGTTTCAGGATTTTGACCAAGTGATGATAAAATAACAGGATATTTTTCCGTGTCAGGATGTAGTGTGCCAATCTGCAAATCTGGTCATTGTTAACTCCAGAATGTTAAATCTGGGCCACTCAGTGATGGCAGTACCTTTGCATGATAATAGTAGGTGGTGATACCTACCACTGGAGATGGTCATTTCCTGGTGCTTGTGAGCTGTGAGTGCTCCTTGCTATTTATCACATATAAACCCTCGCCCGAATGTGCCCAGGCCTTGCATGCAGGCACGTAGTGCTCCATTTGCTGAGACGTTTGTAAAGTGGTTTTGAGCATTATGCAATCATCTGCAAACATCCCCATTTCTGATTTGTGCTGAGTATCCCCTGGAGGTGTGACCTGGGCCAGCCCCGGGTCATGCAGGGTGCTGCTGGACTGTCCTGGAGTAACCTACTGGGTAACCCTGGATTGACTGGGTTTTTCCTAAGACCCTCGGCTGTGCTGAGCGTCCCTGAACTGTACTTGTGGAAACTGCTGAGGGTCTGGGTTTGTGGTGGGTTACCCTCTGATGAGCTGTATATCTCTGTACTGTGTCGCAGGAACGTCCAGGGTGAGCTTGTTTTTTTTTCTGGGAGATCCTGGGTTGGACTGGATGACGTTGGATTATGCTGGGAGAACCATGGGTTAAACTAGCTGACCCTGGGCTGCGCTGGGTGACCCTGGGTTATGCTGGATCTGAAGACCACCACCCCTTCCTCAGTTGATGCAGGTCCCTTTAAATGGCGCAATGGTCGGCGCCACCCCAGACTGAGTCATCTGACGTTCGGTTTCCGAGCAGAGCGAATAGTTCCGCGCTTCGAGCTGCTCTCGGATCCAGTTCCTTAGCGCCCGGTGCGAACCCCTCTGCCCACAGCCCTTCTGCTCCGGAGTAATATGATCTGCCATCGCCTTCTGTACCTGTTGCTGACCGTGCTGCCCGGGATCGCGGCTCACCAGGTGGGTGAGAGACAAGTTGACACGGGAGGTGGTGGGGGCGGTGAGAGAGACAGAATAATGGATTTGGGTGAAAAGAAGAAATTAAGAATGTGGAATCGGAGAGTTAGAGAAATACCGAGGGATAGTGGCGAAAAACAGGGAATTGAGGAGAACATTTTAAAGGAATCGCCAAAAAAAAAAGAGAATTAGAGTGAAACTTCTCTCTGAACTTTGGGTGACCGACAGCGGAATCCATTTATGATTAGATTAAGGACGGTTCTTTGAAAATGTCAAAAACATTCCGGAATTTGATTGTTTCCCCTGACTGAGGAATCCGTAAGATGCAGAGACTGAAGGAAATCATCGGAGGAATGAAGGGAGCGGAGGGCTGAGATGAGAAGAGCTGGTTTTACACACAGGATATTGCAGCAAGGAATGTTTTAACACAGGACCATTGAGGGGGAGACTGTTCACAGTGATCGGCGTGTCCTGTGCTGTGTACTTCCTACACTGCATCCTGACCAATATATACCGAGTGTTCCTTGTTCAGTGTATTATGCAATGTCATGTAGTGTGCTGTCTGTGCTATACCCTGTCCTGTATACTGTTACACTGTACTTTGTCCTGTTTGCTGCCTGTGTTGTACTCTGCCCCATACGCCATCTGTGCTGTACTCTGTCCTATATGCCAAATGTGCTGTATCTTGTTCTGTGTGCCATTTGCACTGTACCCTGTCCTGTACATCAGCTGCACTGTAGCTTGTCCTGTTTGCTGACAGTGATGTATTGTGTCCTGTATATTGCATACACAGTAGCCTGTCCTGTAAACTGTGCTACACCCTGTCCTGTCCACTGTCACACTATAGTCTACACTGTATCCTGCTCTGTACGCTGTCTACACTGTACCCTGTTTCATATATTGTCTGCACTATATCTTGACGTGTTTGCTGTCTGTGTTGTACCCTGTCCTATATGCCAAACGCATTGTACTTTGCGCTGTACCCTGTTGTGTACGCCATCTGTGCTGTACCCTGTCCCGGACACCATCTGCACTATACCCTGTCCTGGGTACTCTGTCCAGAGGCTGTTTGCTGGCTTTACTTGTTTTTTTTATGTGAGTTTCACTAGCAAGGCAAGCGTTTATTTTTGATCCCTAATTCTTCTTTGGATGGTGGTGTTGAGCTACTGTCTTGATCAGCAGCCCTACCGTAGTGCACCCTGTCCAATAGTAGCTACAGTGTACCAGACTTGTATCAATAAATTAAATTGCTGGGCTGTGCTATATTAAAGAGTATTAATGGGGATATTTGTTACTTAGTTGACCCAGGTATCACCCTCGCTGACTGACACTGTTCCATATGTAGATGACCAGCCTTGCAGGGCCACAGCTGGTCATCTACATACCTGCTGGACCTGAGGAGGAGGGGGAAGGGGACGGGGACAGAATATTTAAAGGCATTTTGAGATGTATAATGATACTGAACTGGAATTTTTAATATGCAAATATTCTCTTGTGGTTTGGTACAGCGTGAGATGGGCCGCTAATGCTGGTCTTGTTAGTGACACCCACATTCTGTGAGTAAAGGGCTTCTATTTATAGAACCACCAGGGTTTATATTGGTGATTTATGTAGGCCAGGCCATGTCTGTGGTATGTAAGCTGGTCCCTCATCCAGATAATAGCAAGGTAAAGCATCTTTGGTTCCTGTTCTACATCCCTGACCTTTTGGAATTTTGAATGAGGACAAAATTGGGTGATGGTTCATAGTTGAACATCCTAATCTCCCTCTCTGTTATGTGGTGCTGGGAGCATCAGCACCTTCAGGAGAGGAGGAGAGTGAACCCCCGTGATAGTCAGCACCCTCGGCAGAAGGGACATGAACTCCAGTGACAATGAGCACCTTCAGGAGAGAAGGCCAGCACCTTCACAGGGGGTTCTTTCCACTCTTCCTCCTCATTTGCAAAAGATAGATCTTTGATTTCTAACTTTACCTAGTTCCGATGAAAGGTCATTAACTTGAAATATTAATTTTGCTTGTCTCTCCACATATATTGCTTAACCTGCCTTTATTTCATATTTCTAGCATCTGCATTTTTCTTGTTTTTTTTGAGAAAATATAGTGGTTTATAGTGGAATTACCCAGGGGAGGATTCTGAAAACATAGTTTATCCAGATTATGGTTCATTAAGATGTTGATTTCCTGATGATGTTTAGTTCTTGGAAGTCATTGCATTTGATTTGTGTCTGGTTGAGTGCTATATTTAGAGAGGGAATTCGTCAGCAGAAGCTGCATGTTGGTTAGTTTTAGATTAACACTGGGGGAGGTTCATGGATACAATGAATTTGCAGGGAGATTAGGCTGAAGCCTCCACTAACTCAATGGCTCTGCATTGAGGTGGCCAGTCTCAATTTAGATAGCTGGAGGGACAAAGTGCCCCTGGGCAAACAGTGGCTAGTTAGCCAGGTCTCCCACTCTCATCACAGTCTTAATTCTCCTTTTAAAAACCTGGATCAGGCTCAGCTGCGATGTCTTTTGTGGTTGAATTTTTGATTACCATTCCTAATTTGGACTCAATTAGGGAGAATGGCAGGTTCTAGAGTATAACTCCTATCCGTGGAATGCCTTTCCTGATCTCCCTAGAGCTCCAATACACCTATCTACTGCTTTGTCACGAGGCAGGTCCCACCTCACTTAACTCCTGAGGCTGTTGAGCAAGATGTTTTAGTTTGGAATTAAAATGACTGGATGTGTGTGAACTGAATATTGAACATCAGCAGCACCTGAGACAGTGGGAATATGTTTAACCAAGTGATCAGAACGGAGGAAGTTCTGAGCAGCAACTTGGTATTAGTTTTGACAGCATTTTCGTGACCTTGTGCAATTTGTTTGTTCAAATGCAGCCACAGAGAGGGACAGCATTGCATACATGAAGGAAATCTGTGTTGTATCTTGATTTCTCTCATGTTATGACCTGCCATGGGAGCCACTGCCTCACACTCCCTGTGCTCTGCTCTCTGTGCTACATTTCCTGTTTATAAGAGTTGGAATGTTTTCAGAGTTGAATGTTTTAGCTGTGATTTATCAGACTATTTATGTTTGTTAATGACCCGCCCCTTTGCTTGACCCATGAGCAGCTCTTACATTTATTTTAGCCCTTTTCCTTTCTTCTAATGTTCTAGCACATTGGTAATTATTGGCAAGTTACAGGACTGCCCTCAGCCCATTGACCTGAACACCAGAGAGAGTCAGATCTTTGAGGGTGAGAAGTAGAATCTCTCTTATTTTTTTCTCTCGTTACCTGTCTCGATGTGTTGTTTTGTGCCTCTCTTTTTGTCTATCTATTTTTCTTTGTGCATTTCTTTTCTCTTTGCCTTTGTGTGTGTGTGTGTGTGTGCGCGCATCTTATCTGCCTATTTATGTCTCTCTCTGTCCTTGTCTGTTTGATTTTGTCTCTCTTTGTATCTGTTTCCTTCTTCAAACCTCCTCCTCTTTGTCTTTCTGTACCTTGTTGTATCTTTCTCTGTCCCTCCATCTCTCTTTTTTTGCATATTTTTGTTTGTCTCCGTTTCTGTCTGAAACATTTAGGCAGAGAGGAAAAGGTGTTTCCATTCCCTTATCTTTGCTTGCGTCTTGTGCATCTCCTTTCGTATGTTAGGAACAAAAATATACTAATTAGTGCTGCATAGTCTTCAGTTAAAATATAGCTGATCTGTATCTCAACTACTTCACAGACGACCCCTGGGATACAGCCGTTGGGCTAATGGAAATTTGCCATCACAGAATTCACAAATCACTACCCAAAAATTTGAGATACTGAATAAAATTTGCTCTCACAGAATTTATGTGGGGGAAAAAAAAGTAAATAAGCAAACACAATTTTTTTTCAACTTGCATTTCTTGATGCACTAACACACAGTTAGTGTGTCTTTGCATTACAAAAAAGTGTGACATGGACTGTTCTCTAGGGACACAAACCCCTCTTCCCCCATAACGTGTGATTCACCTATATCTGCATTTGCTCTATATCTCTCAATACTCTTTCCCTTCTAGCTATTACAGATTTTGTATAATTTCACCAAAATGCTTTTCCTCCTACTAAGTGCCCTATCTCTTTCCATTAAAAAAGTATGCTAATTTGTTTTTCTAGGATCCAAAGTAGATGATCTGCTTCCTAATATTGAATTCCATCTGCTATAGTTTTGTTTCCCCCTGCACTTAATTTGTAACTCTTGCTACCAATGACTCAAAATATATTATGTCTCATAATGTGGTGCTGCTTTGATATAAAACAACTCCTTCATCCGGCCTACTATGGGAGTCTCCTTTCCTTTTGGCATTGAGAACGACATGTTTCCACTCCAGTTCTAAGGTGTCCAGTTAGGCCAATTTGAGGCCCACTAACTTGGCCACAGATGGGACAGGAAGTGCTTGACAAATGGGGCAGGGGTAGGTTGTAAAGTGGTTATGCTGGGCTTCTTTGTGCTCCTGACGCATGGATTTAAGGTCCTCAGTGCCATCCTGCATGCTTCTTTTTTACTTTGAGTGGTCCTGGCCTAGGGATTTCCACAAGTTAGTGAGGATATTGCACTTCTTCCAGGACATTTTGGCAAAGTCCTTGAATTGTTTGCTCTATTCTCCCGGTAATTTCTTGCTCTGACAGTGCTTGGAATGGAATGTCTGATTTGGGAGGCTGGTGTTGGGCATACCTGTTGGAGCTGACTGACTGTAATCAAGGGCTCCGTGCTGTGGTCTTGGCTTCTGAAGGGACACTGTCATTTGGTTCAATTAGCCTGTCAAAGGATTTTGGGGAGAGGAAGCTGGTGGCACTTCTCTAGTGTTTTGAGGTGCCTGTTGTTAGTAGTACATGTCCCAGAAGTGCACTGGAGGGCATGAATTACTGGGGCTGATCTTCAAACTCTCTCCTTTCCTCAGATGACCAAAGGGGTGGGATGGTGAACTATGTCATTGAACTCTGCTTTTGTTGTGAGCTGGCTCCCAAGATATGGAAAGTAGTCCATATTTTCCAGGGTCTAGTCATAAGACCTGTCTTGTACCATGGGGGAAGGCACAGGACTTTACCTTCACAGGTATTTAGGATGAGGCACATCCTCTTCTATGCTTCACTGAATGTCAACAATGAGAACATGCACATCTGCAAATCTTATCCACTTACTAGAGCTTGATGGTTAAATTTGGAATGACCTTGTTTCTGGTTTGCAGCCTAAAAAGGTTGGATCATTTCCCATTTAGTTCTGTAGATCAGCTTCACTCTCACATAAAACTTATTGAAGGTAAGGTGTTGCATTATGGTGAGAAAGATTAAGAAAAAGAGCTGGGGCTATGCTTGACATGAGTCAACACTGAGATTGGGTCTGCCATGGACCTGATGGTTAAGATCATTGCTTGCATGGAGCTGAATTTCTATGGGCAGCCAAATTTGAGCTCCATAGTCTTTCTCTACTGATGGAGTCAAAGGCTTTTGAGAGGCTAAAGTTGACCATGTGCAGTGGATGGTTCTGCTCCTTGCATATCTCTTGAAGTGAAAGTTATGTCCATTCTGGCTCCCGGATGAGTGGAATCCAGACTGTAATTCAGAGAGCAACTCTTGGGCCAGTGGGAGGAGGCAGTTGAGGAGGAGCCTGGTGTTGAGTTTCCCTATAGCACACAGCAGGGAGATCCCTCTGTAGTTCCCACATTCTGATCTGACTCCTTCTTGAAGATGGTCTTGATTATGACATCTCTGGCATGTTCTTCTCTTCATAGATGTGGGAGATTAGGCTGTGAATTTGTGAAGGAAGCTCCACTACGTCAAGTTTTAGAACTTCAACAGGCTTGTTGTTTGTCATTTGGCATATAAGCTGTTTGACTTCTCAAGTGCAGGGATACGTTGCATTATTTGTTCAATGATTTCAGGTGTGAAGATCACCAATAAGTTGGAAGGATAAATAAATGAAGCTTTATGGTTTGAACTGAGGAATGAAAAAGGGGAAATGGCACTGATAGCAGTATAACTGTAGAATTTTAAACATTCAGGGAATTTCAAAAGCAAGTATTCAAGCAAATTACCGAGATGCAAAAATTATAAAAAATTGAACTATCTTTGTATTAGCAAAGATTGAATCAACGTGAAAGGTACAGAGGATGCAGAGTTCAGATGGGTATTTCTGGACAAATTTGGAAAGTAAAACTAGACAGCTGGAAGACGTACTGGTGGGGTGGGAGGCACCATATTGATTGTATTTATGAAGGTGTTGTCAGGGCTGGAGCAGTTTTATTATGGAAAACATTCAATAGACTGTAGTTATTCTCCATGACCATGGATATTTCAGCAAGTGTAAAATGATGAGGGGAATGTGATGGTGCTATTTTCATTAGGTTGATAACCAGGAGGAAACATTAAGGATATAGATATAGATTTAAGGTGAATATATATGGTGGGTGTGCTTATACAGGATTATGCTTATGCTGTGTCCTATGTGTGTTTGCACGCAATTAGTAACTCTGTCTGCATTTGTACCTTGTTTGTGCAGGATTATCCCACCATTAGGAAAAGTCTGTCAGACTGCTCAAATAAAACTACAGAATACATTGCTAGAGGACTTCAGTTGTGCTGCAGCAAATGTCGACCAGGTAGGATTGTATAGTACTCCCTTGATTTTACATGGTTGTAAGAATCAACCCCAGTGAGATGTTTGAAATTATGGTTGGATTGGTAGAAACTATTATCAATAATGATTAAATTAAATGAAGGCAACGGTCTTAAAATGAGAACCAGAGTGAAACAAAGAGACTTTGCCACACAAAGGAGTCCAAATTTAAACATGCTTCACAAAAGCTTGTAAATATTGGGATCAATTCATGCTTTTAAAATTAAGATTGATTGATAAGTTCAAGTTGATTTGGGGTATCGAAGCATGTAGCTAAGGTAAGTAAAGGGAGTTTAGGTTACAGGTCAGCACTAAGTCCATGGCAGGACTGCCTCAGAACTGCTGTCTCGTTTTTTTTAAACTTTATTTATACGGCAGGGCAACAGGCCCTTCTGGTCCAACGAGTCCACACCGCCCATTTTAAACCCATATCAACCTACCTTGGAATGTTTCTGGAATGTAAGAGGAAACTGGAGTGCCCGGAGGAAACCCATGCAGACACCTACAAACTCCTCACAGACAGCGACGGGAATTGACCCCTGATCGCTGGTGCTGTAATAGCTTCGAGCTAACCGCTACGCTACCATACCATGTTTTAAAGCTGCTATCTCCCCAGGAGCCTCTTGTGTTCCTGTTTACCCCCCCACCCCCTCTCCCATCACCTCTGTATCCCAATAGGCCGCCCTATGTTCCTCCTCCTCATCTGACTCTCACACCTCACGCCCCCATCTCTCTACCCCTTCCTTCCACCACTTGCTGTCAGACATGCAGAGACAGTGTTCTGTGCAGTGAGGCCCATTGTAGAAATACATCTGTTAATAGCATTAAAATATAACTGCTGTAACACAGGTTTTGCTAATCAGTGACCTTGTGTTTTTGAAGTTCAATGGTGACATGTTAAATGATGAGTTTATTTGATTTGAACTACAGTGCCTGATGATGCTCAGCTCTTGAAAGAATAAAAGCCTGGAAACTACAGACTAATGCTTTTGCATTGGGAAGTGGTACAGAGATAGGAAGTCTGATAACAGAGCACTGCACCGGCACAAACATCAGATAGACATGACGCTTGCAAGTTTTGACTTGATCAGAAACCATAAAACAAACTGTTGTACTTGATTATCGAGAAAATCAAACCATTTTACTGGCTTCGGTTTTGAGGCCAGTATGTGCTGTGGGAATGTGGGTAGTGTCTGGGAAGTGAAGGGTTACTAGCTTGTTAGCTTTGTGCATTAACTATGATCTTGTGGTGACCTTGTGTATGCTGCCTGACTTGCTGAATTCCTCCAGCACTTTTTGTGTATTGCTCCAGATTCCAGCATCTGCAGAATTTCTTGTGTTTCCACTTGTAGACAATACTCGGATTTAATTTTGCTGTGAGATTAGGCAGCAAGCACAGGGTCAGGCAGTTGTTCCAGTCCAAACTGCATGAAAATCCAATTTTTGTCCTCAGTGGAGGTCTTACGTAAGACCTTGCAGAGAACATGCTCTTGTCAGTTCTTAGCTCTCTACGGGAGGTACAAAAACACCCAATTTCAGACAAAAAATAGCTGCAGTCAGACCTTTGAAATCAGGTTACTCCAGGATCAAACGTGTGTGTATTTAACTGTTTAATTGCTAGCAGCTGACCTCCACCCCATAAGATATCTTTATTAGTCACATGTACATCGAAACACACAGTGAAATGCACCTTCTTTTTGTGTGGAGTGTTCTGGGGGCATCGGCTGGAGGTCCAAAATCAGGTCACCCAACTCTGCCTCCAGCCATGATCCCAGTCCACACACTCTCAGTCAGTTTCATAGAACCAAATTAGACCAGGCAGGATAAGCAACAGGTTCCATGGATCTCTCTGTCCACCTTTATTGACACTTTCTCCAGTCTACCCCTGGGAGCCACTTTAAGCTGAAGTCAGTCCATGCCCCCACCCTCTCTTTGCTGGTCCAATTGTTCTGAATCACCTGGAGCAGGTTACCAGTAAACCTCTGTCCAACATCTTCAGCCAGGACCCTAAGTGCCACAAAATAACAAAACAGTTGGGCTGGGGTGTGTCCTACTTGGTAGAAGGGTCTGCTAATGCCATGATTTGAACCGCCACTTAGACTTTGTATACAAGGCCGTCTGGCTCCTGTGAGAGTCGGCATCTTCAGGGGAGGGGGCTGATCCCCAGTGAGAGTCGACACCTTCAGTGGAGGGGACTGAACCCCAGTGAGATTTGGCACCTTCAGGGGAGGGGACTGAACCCCAGTGCTTCTGTGCTATGATGGCCTAGGGGAGGGTGATGGAGGGGAGATGCTTGGGGACCTGGCTCATTGATGGTGGTTTGAGGCTCAGGGAAGACTGATGGTGGAGCCTAGAGCAGAATGATAGCCGGCCAGTCCAAGGCAGAGTGTTTAGAAGGGGTGGGGCATAGGTCCCAGGAAAGGGGGACTGGAGACAGGTGAGGTTTTAGAAGGGTGTTGCACAAGTCCTAGGGTAGGGTGATTGGGGCGGGCATGGGCTGGGTCGGTGTGATGAGAGGCAGGGGGCAGGGCCCAGGACAGTGTGGAAAAGGGTGATGAAGTGGGGTCAGGGCCCAGAGCAGAGTGAGGGGTTTTGGAAGGGCAGGAGCTGGGTCATTGAGAGATTTAACATGGTTTGATCCAGCATAGATGCAGCCTTCGTTACAAGAGCCGAGTGAGTGCAGGAGATCCAAGAGACTGATCAAACGCCAGAGATCCAATCTCAGGGTCTGACTCTGTGATGATTTCACCTCTTCATCCCACACACCTTAGCTGAACCAAGCCAAGGCTTACTTCATTTAATAAGAACATAAGAAATAGGAGCAGGAGTAAGCCATCTGGCCTCTCAAGCCTGCTCCACCATTCAATAAAATCATGGCTGATCTGGCCATGGACTCCTACCTGCCTTTTCCCCATAGCCCTTAATTCCCCTACTATGCAAAAATCTATCTAACTGTATCTTAAATATATTTAATGAGGTAGCTTCTACTGCTTCCCTGGGCAGAGAATTCCACAGATTCACCACTCTCTGGGAAAAGCAGTTCCTCCTCATCTCTGTCCTAAATCTATTCCCCCGAATCTTGAGGCTACATCCCCTAGTTCTAGTCTCACCTACCCGTGGAAACAACCTTCCTGCCTCTATCTTATTTATCCCTTTCATAATTTTATGTTTCTATAAGATTCCCTCTCATTCTTCTGAATTCCAGCGAGTATAGTCCCAGGCGACTCAATTTCTCCTCATAGGCTACCCCCTCATCTCCAGAATCAACCTGGTGCACCTCCTCTGCACCGCCTCCAAAGCCAGTATATCTTTCCACAAGTAAGGAGACCAGAACTGCACGCAGTACTCCAGGTGCGGCCTCACCAGTACCCTGTACAGTTGTAGCATAACCTCCCTGCCCTTAAATTCAATCCCTCCAGCAATAAAGGCCAACATTCCATTTGCCTACTTGATAACCTGTTGCACCTTCAAACCAACCTTCTGCGATTCAGGCACAAACACTCCCAAGTCTCTCTGCACAACAGCATGCCGCAATCTTTCACCATTTAAATAATAATCTGATCACCTAATTTTCCTTCCAAAGTGGATGACCTCGCATTTACCAACATTGTACTCCATCTGCCAGACCGTTGCCCACTCACTTAACCTACCCGTATCTCTCTACAGACTCTCCACATCCTCTGCACAATTTGCTTTTCCAGTCAATTTAATGTCATCAGCAAACTCAGATACACTACACTCGGTCCCCTCTTCCAAATCGTTAATGTACAGTGGCATGCAAAAGTTTGGGCACCCCTGGTCAAAATTTCTGTTACTTTGAGTAGCTAAGCGAGTAAAAGATGACCTGATTTCCAAAAGGCATAAAGATGACACATTTTTTAATATTTTAAGCAAGAGTACTTTTTTATTTCCATCTTTTACAGTTTCAAAATGACAAAAAAGGAAAAGGGCCCGAAGCAAAAGTTTGGGCACCCTGCATGGTCAGTACTTAGTATCACCCCCTTTGGCAAGTATTACAGCTTGTAAACGCTTTCTGTAGCCAGCTAAGAGTCTTTCAATTCTTGTTTGGGGGATTTTCTTGCAAATGTCTTCTAGTTCTGTGAGATTCTTGGGCCGTCTTGCATGCACTGCTCTTTTGAGGTCAATCCACAGATTTTCGATGATGTTTAGGTCAGGGGACTGTGAGGGCCATGGCAAAACCTTCAGCTTATGCCTCTTGAGGTAGTCCATTGTGGATTTTGAGGTGTGTTTAGGATTGTTATCCTGTAGTAGAAGCCATCCTCTTTTCATCTTCAGCTTTTTTGTGGACAGTGTGAGGTTTGCTTCCAGAATTTGCTGGTATTTAATTGAATTCATTCTTCCCTCTACCAGTGAAATATTCCCTGTGCCACTGGCTGCAACACAAGCCCAAAGCATGATCGATCCACCCCCATGCTTAACAGTTGGAGAGGTGTTCTTTTCAAGAAATTCTGCACCCTTTTTTCTCCAAACATACCTTTGCTCATTGCAGCCAAAAAGTTCTATTTTAACTTCATCAGACCACAAGACTTGTTTCCAAAACGCATCAGGCTTGTTTAGATGTTCCTTTGCAAACTTCTGACACTGAATTTTGTGGTGAGGATGCAGGAAAGTTTGGAGCCAGTGGCACGGGGAACATTTCACCCAGCAGGTGCTGAATCTGTACAGTTCCTTTCTTTAAGAGAAACATCTTTGTGTGTATGGCTCGACATTTAGTCTGCGGGGCAGATTAGTAAATGAATCATAAATGCAGAAGTTCCCAGATGTGGGATAATGCTGGTCTTAGTCATTAATACAGCCCGAGGTGGAGTGCAGACTTTCTGCACACTCAAGCTCTCAACACTTCTTTTGGGTAATGGACAGATAAAGGGGGTGACTCAGATTGCAAAGGCCATATTGTCCACTTCCAGGAATGACTAATGTGGCTGATCCCCTGAAAGTGTAGGTGTAATATTTTAGTAATTTGAATGATTACAGCTGAGATCCAAAATATTCCTGCGGCTATTTATCAGTGTGGCACAGTGCCAAATCTGGGGTTGGACACTAATAGGTTGAATCAGAGAGAGTGAGTCAGCAAGGAAACTCGGCAGGAACACGTGTAGGCTCTGAGAAACCGCTCTGAGCCAAGCCTGCAAATGAAACTCTTGGTGAAGCTTTAGCAGAAATTGTTTGCAGGACATATTTTTCATCTTCCACTTCCTGTAAGAGTGTTGCTGCCTGTAGTGAAACAGAGCCTTCTGACCACAGCGTGAGAACAATCCATTGGAACAAGCGCCTGAACAAACAGTCAGGGCAGGTTATGCCTTCTCTCTCTTGGCCACCTCTCTCTCTGTCTCCCTCATACCTTCCTCTTCCTCCCCCCCTCTTCCTCCCCCCCTCTTCCTCCCCCCCTCTTCCTCCCCCCCTCTTCCTCCCCCCCTCTTCCTCCCCCCTCTTCCTCCCCCCCTCTTCCTCCCCCCCTCTTCCTCCCCCCCTCTTCCTCCCCCCCTCTTCCTCCCCCCCTCTTCCTCCCCCCCTCTTCCTCCCCCCCTCTTCCTCCCCCCCTCTTCCTCCCCCCCTCTTCCTCCCCCCTCCTCCTCCCCCCTCCCCCCTCTTCCTCCCCCCTCCCCCCTCTTCCTCCCCCCTCCCCCCTCTTCCTCCCCCCTCCCCCCTCTTCCTCCCTCCTCCCCCCTCTTCCTCTCTCCTCCCCCTCCCCCTCTTCCTCCTGTCCCCCCCACCTCCCCCCTCCCACCCTCCTCCTGCCCCCTTCCCCTTCTTCCTCCCTCCCTCCTCCCCCACTTCCTCCTGCCCCCCTCTTCCTCCTCTTCTCCCCCTTCCTCCCCCCCCATCTCCCTCTCTTGCCCCCGTCTCTTCAGGTTTATTATCACTGACATATGTTGTGAAATGTGTTGTTTTGCAGCAGTACAGTGCAAGACATAAAGACATAAAAATTACTATAAGTAACAAAAATAAATAGTGCAAAAGAGGAAAAATGAGTTAGTGTTCATACGTTCACGGACGATTCAGAAATCTAATGGCAGAGGGGAACGTTGACTGTGGGTCTTCAGGCTCTTGTACCACCTCCACGATGGTAGTAACGTGAAGAGGGTATGTCCTGGGTGGTGAGGGTCCTTAATGATGGATGTTGCCTTCTTGAGGTACCGCCTCTTGAAGATGTCCTCAATGGCAGGGAGGGTTGTGCCTGTGATGGAGCTGGCTGAGCCTACAACCCTCTGCAGCCTCTTTCGATCCTGCACATTGGAGCCTCCATATCAGGTGGTGATGCAACCAGTCAGACTGCTCTCCACCGTACATCTGTAGAAATTTGCAAGAGTCTTTGGTGACATACCAAATCTCCAAATGAGGCACAGACTGGTCCTGTGTAACCACATTAAGCTGTACTGTGCCCCTCTCACCTCAGCTGGACCCACTCAGAGGTGGTGGGGGATGGTGTCGGTCCACTCTGTGAGGCCCTATATCCTAATTTCTAACACCTAGCAGCAGGAAGTTAAACGATCTATCAATGATCAGTATCAGCTACAAAGTCGCTCCTGATCTGCTCTAACACCTCCGCCTCTCACATCCACCCAGTAACTGCTTCCCATGACCCTCAGCTTTTGCCCCCTTCTCTCTGCACCCTCCTCCTGCCTCCCACCTCACTGTGGCTCCGTAGGGCCTGTTTTCAGAGCCAGAATGGGAAATTGTTTCATTAACTTATTGTAAAATGTTCAGGAAATGACAATTGAGGAACTGGAGCCAGAGCCGGGCCTGCGAGAGGGCGATACTGTGATAAATTGGAAACTCTGCATTTGCCTTTGTCTTCAGGAAACTGAGTCATCCAAGTCCTATTTGACACACATTGTTAACCCTTTCAGGAATTCAAGGGGCAGGGCATGTCTTTGCACCGTCCCTTGATCTGCCTGGGTCATTACTTTTGGCTGAGATGAAAGGTCAGTAACTCCTGTGACGGAGGGTTAAAGGCAATTTACCCAGGCTCCCTGTGCTGACTCACTTGGTGGAATTTCATGCCCCTAAATGGAGAGTTCCCAGTCTTGGACCTTTGCCTGCCATTGATTTGAGGTCTTTTCTGTATTTCAGGTACACATCAGCTCCAGGCTTGCTCGAAGGACATGGACACACAGTGCAGGCCATGTGGGAATAACCAGTACACAGCATATTGGAACACACTGAAGAAGTGCAGGGGATGTGAAGCTCAGTGCAGTGAAGGTACGTCATGGGAGCTTGGTTCCTCAGCAGGGACGGGGGTGAGGTTACCAAAGCCCACGTGGCCTAGGGTCTAGGGAGAAGTTAACCAGTGATTCCTCTGGTTGGGGAATAGGTCAGTGGTCTTGGACGAGTTGGGATCAGGATTGGCAGTGCCCTTGTGACTGAAATACGTTGCTGATGCTCACCTCCTGGGGGTTCCACAGTGGACAACCATTTCCATGAGTGACTGGACATATCTAATATCCCTGCTGGAGTTGGTGTCTTCAGGAGAGGAAGGTGGTTTGAGACATCCTGACCACTTACCCCAGCCTCCCTGTAATAGGCACTAACTTCACCTTTGCACCCCTCTCATAAGTAGGTCAATGGGTCATCACTTGACCTCTGCCTTTACCCCACTAACTCCAAATCTCAGGGAATGGGGTAACAGAGATTGTGCAACAATGCCTTGGGAGTAGTTGGACTGGGTGCAGCAAATGGCTGATTGTCACTCAGCGAGGCATCACAGAAATGAGAAGAGGATATTCTGGGCTTTCACCCACTTTTGGGAATCCTGAGGAATTCTCCAGACTTTACCTGGACTCTCCTGTAATTGTGAAAACTAGTAGGGATCCGGGAGTTCAGGTCACTCCAGTGTGAAAGACCTCCCTTATCTCTTTTCCCCCAACCTCTGAGCTGCACTACACACTCTCAACACTTCCTGAACATTTCAGACAAGGTGGTACTGCCATTTCCCATGAGGGACTCCTTCCTTTGTTCGTTCATTAATGCAGGCAACATATGTGATGTGTTCTGGCACCGCTGCTGCTAAGTGACCAATGATTTATAGCTCTCCACAGTAAGTAATTTGGACAAACTCCAAGAGCATCTGAAACAATCTGACATGGGGAGCCGCTGACTGCTAAAATCCCTCCTGGTCCCTGAGAACCAAATCCAAGCAGCTGCAAAGAAATCACTACATTGGCCTGTACAGGACGGGTCAAGACAAGTAACGATTGCTTTCAAAACAAAAGGCTCGTGGAGCAAGTATATTAAAGTATGAAGGGATGCACTTCCCAGATCCCTCCCTGATTCTTAATACTCATCCCACAACCCTGCCAACCACATCCCTCCTCTGTGTTACATATTAAATTTTAAAAAAATTTTTATTTACAGTGTGGTAACAGGCCCTTGCGGCCCAACGAGTCCGCACCGCCCATTTTAAACCCATATTAACCTACCCATACGTCTTTTGGAATGTGGGAGGAAACCGGAGCACCCGGAGGAAACCCACGCAGACACAGGAGAACGTACAAACTCCTTACAGACAGCGACGGGAATCAAACCCTGATTGCTGGCGCTGTAATAGCATCGTGCTAACCGCTACACTACCGTGCCACCTTGTCTTGTCTTGTCCGGGGCCAAATTGTTTCTCTGTTGCTTCACAACAAGGTTACTTTGATTTGAAAGTGCTCTTGGACTCAGTCTTTATCTGCAGTAAATTGCATGTTCCTCATGAACATCAACATAACTCAGATGGGCCAAATGGTCTGATGTTTATGCTCCACAAGTCTGTTCCTACCTCTCCTGGAAAAAAAACTTCCGTATATCCACACCTTCCTTTCTTCCAAATGTGTGGTTAGTTTTTTTTACAAATGCAACATTGATTTTCTTATCCATTCCTTGTGATGCAAATTCCACATTCTGATCATTCTTTGGGTGAAGAGGTTTCTCCTGAATTCCCAATTGGAATAGTTAGTGACTTCCATTTAGCCCTTACTTTCAGGCTCCCTACAAGTGGAAATGTGTCCTGCTCACTATTCTAAAAGATCCTTCTGGAATTTAAAAAAAACTATATTGCATCTTCTTTTCTAGAGAATAGAGCCTCAGATTTTTTGGTTAAACATATCCCCAATCCTGGCCTCATTCAATGAATCTTTTTTACTCGCTAATCCTGGTCTCTTGATTCTTTTAATCACTCCATCATGCCTACAGATACCAAGGGTCTAAGCTCCACTGTAAATGGGTGCTTGATTGTTGGTGCGGACTCAGTGAGCTGAAGGCTTGTTTTTGTGCTGCATGATTCTATGAGGTGCTTTAGAAATGGAAGTTATTTGTTTCAGTACTTCTCTGCACCTGTGAAGGTCAATTATTTATTTGGCTAGTGGCAGCTAATGAAGGTTTTAGTTTTGGATCTGCTGCTGGGAATCAGTAGCATGTGACTTGCAAGGTGTCCATGTATTAGTTCATGGAACTTGCACATAAGACCTTTCCTTCACACCTTAGTGGCAGCAGCATGTTTTCCTCTCTCTCCCCCACTACAGACCAGGAAGAGGTTCAGGCCTGCACATCAACCTCCATGAGGGTGTGTCTATGCCGTGAGGGTTCCTACTGCATTGATGCTGCTGGCAAAACCTGTAACCAATGCCGGAAATATTCCGAGTGCAAGGAAGGTTATGGTGTAATTGAGCAAGGTATGATCAGATCCATTTTTTGGGGATTATTGGGATTTTCAAAGGTTGGATGTTCCTGCAAAGTTTAACTTTGTGTTTCTGAATCCCAGGAACTAAAGATACCGATGTGAAATGTGCACCATGTGCTTCTGGAACATTCTCCGATAAAGTCTCTTACACTGAGGAGTGCAGACCCCACACTGAGTAAGTGCTTCCTTTTGTTAGAAATGTGTCTTTTATAAATATGATATACATGGGCTCCTGAGAAGTTAGCACTCTGCTTCTTGTTGACACAGAGGTAGTATCAGATACATTGTGGGCTAGATACAAGGTAAAGCTCCTGCTACACCAATCCATTAAATACTCTTGGGGCAAGCAGCTTGGGTTAGATACTGAGAGAGAGAAGAGACAGGCACATGCAGTTGGAAAACGAGACATGGATGCAGCAAAATATTTGATTGTGTGGGAACATGGAAAAAAAACACAAAGGAAAAGGAACAACGTACACACAGAAAGTACACACAAAGACTGCATTTGCACACACACAGAGTGCCCATGCACAGAAAAATGGGGCTGCTGTTCACAAAGAGGCACACAAGGAAGGATAAAGTGACATGCATGTGCATTCATGCATGGACAAAGACACACACAGGGTAAAAGTGACACATGCAAACAAACTCGTGGACTGGATACAGAGTAAAGTGTCTTGTGATAATTTTTCAGTACATTCCAAACTGGGTGTAAAATTGGCAAAAAAAACACTGATGCTGGAGGAACTCAGCAGGCCAGGCAGCATCCGTGGAGAAAAGCAGGTGGTCAACGTTTCGGGTCAGGACGCTTCTTCAGGACTCAAGATAGGAAAAGGGGAAGCCCAATATAGTATAGGAGGGAAAAGCAGAGCAGTGATAGGTGGACAAAAGGGGGGAGGGTAGGTGGGAACAAGGTGGTGATAGGTAGATGCAGGTAAGGGATAGTGAAAGGCAGGTGTGGGGGAGGAGGGGAGAGCAGATCCACTGAGGGATGGGTCAAAGGTAAGGAGGAAATAAGGGAAGAAAAGAAGAGGCATGGTTGGGGGAGGGGGGGGATGTGGGGGCGGGTGGAGGTTGAGGGGATTACTTTTAGTGGGAGAATGCAATGTTCATGCCGTTAGGCTGCAAGGTTCCAAGACGAAAAATGAAGTGCTGTTCCTCCAGTTTGCACTTGGACTTCTCCTGGCAGTGGAGGAGACTGAGGACTGACATATCAGTGATAGTGTGGGAGGGGGAGTTGAAGTGACTGGCAATGGGGAGATGCAGATTGCGGTCATGGACAGAGTGCAGGTGTTCTGTGAAATGGTCACCTAGTCTGTGTTTGGTCTCGCCAATGTAGAGGAGGCCAATTGATGGCTCCTTACCTTTGACCCATCCCCCGGTGGATCTGCTCTCCCCTCCTCCCCCACACCTGCCTATCACTATCTCTTACCTGTATCTATGTATCACCACCTTGTGCCCACCCCACCTCCCCTCTTTTGTTCACCTATCACTGCTCTGGTCCTGACCCGAAACGTTGACTGTCTGCTTTTCTCCATGGATGCTGCCTGGCCTGCTGAGTTCCTCCAGCATCATAGTGTTTTTTATCTAGATATTCCAGCATCTGCAGTCCTTTGTTTCTCTGTGAAATTGGTAAACTGGTATCAAATTGGGACTAGTTCTATCACAGTTCCTGTGTATAGTCTGTCCCATAGATACAGCAAACCAACCAGGGGTGGGAGCACAATGTTATACAGTTGAATGGAAATGGCCCAGGGAGGCCAAAACATTGGAGAACACTATGAATCAGAGGCCATTAAATCAGATTGTGGTTACTCTTGGCTTTAATTCCATTTTCTTCTCTGTTCCCATAAACATCAATTTTCCTCTTTTGTTGAAATATGTATTGATTTCAGACTTGAATGTAGTCATGGACTCAGTCCGCACAGCTCGCTGGGGTGGAGAATTCCAAAGATGCACCACTATTTCTCCTTATCTCCATCTCTTCCAAAGCCTGCTCTTTGTTGTATAATTCCACATTTACTCTGTTAAATCCCCTCAGAAGCTTATGTTTCAATAAGATCACTTCTCATTCTTCTAATCTCCAGTAGGACCAACCTCCTTAAACTCTCCCCAAAAAACAACTCTTTTCATCCTTGAAATCAACCCAGCGAATCTTCTTTGAACTTCCTCCAACACATGTAAAAATCTTTCTTAATAGTGCCTAAACTTTACGGAGGGCTCACACCAATGTCCAGTATAGTTATAGTGAGACTTCCCACCTGACTTTTTCATCCCCTTAAAGGCCAACATTCCATTTACCTTCCTCATTACCTGTTGTATTTGCATGTGAAATTTCATTTAGAAGAACACTCGGATCCCTCTGTGCAACACCATTATTCATTATCTCTCCGTTCAAACAATTTTCCATTTGTCTATTCTTACTATTTAAATAATAACCTTGTGTCTCTTGCCAAATATTTATCAGCTAATTTATCTGAACTTTCTTTCAGACTCTGTGCCCTCTTCACACTTTGCTTTCCCACCTGTCTTTAGGACATCAGCAAATTTGGCCACAATACACATGGTCCCTTTACTTGAGTCATTAATGTAGGTTGTTATTAGTACCCTTGCACTGACCCCTGTGGTTCCACAGTACTTGCAGCTCATCAACCTGAAAATTACCCATTTATCTTGATTCTGTGTTTTCTGTTGGTTAGCTAATCTTTATCCATACTACTATATCACTCTAAAGTTCTTAACCTTAACAAAAGCCATTTGGAAATCCAAATATCTACTGATTCCCTTTTATCCATCCTGCTAGTGGCATCCTCAAAGTATCTTAATAAATTTGTCATGCGTGATTTTCCTTTCATGAAACCATACTGACTCTGTTTGACTGTCCTATAATTTTCTATATGCCAAACTTCCACAATAACTGATTCTGGCATTTTCCCAATGACAGACGTCAAACAAATTTGCCTTTTTTTTCCTGAGTTGGGGCATTTCTTAAAAGTTTTCTAATTCACTGGCAGTCTTCCAGAAGCTGGTACATTTTGGAAGATGACAGTCGAGGAATCCTCTATCTCTGTAGTGGCTTCATTTAAAGATCCTGGGCACCAATTCTGGCACCAATGAATTTTTATGGCATTAGTGCCAAGCATTTCCTGGTTACCATCCTCCTTCATTGTTGAATTGGTGGTTCCTACATATACACTTGGAAGGAGCCCAGGCACAGAATGCGCAGAGGCGTGAGGGACTTCAAGGTCAACACCAAGAAAGGCTCAGACAGGGATATACGAGTCCTCACAGGCAGAACTTTTAGATCGGAAACACCAGACTGGAACCAAGGTGGTGGTGTTTTGGGACAGTTGTAGAACATAGAACAGTACAGCACAGGAACAGGCCCTTTGACCCATGATGTTGTGCTGAATTTGTAGCCTGAACATCTGGATCTGCTGTTGAGAGGTACAACACACAGTGTGCAGTGGACTGTGGTTTGGAAACCGCACAATATCGTGTCTCCTTTGGGGTTTGTTAAAGTTTCTATTGATTTCCCACCAGCTGCTTTCGGCTGATGGCTGTCTTTACGTAGAACATAGAACAGTACAGCACAATAACAGGCCCTTTGGTCCATGATGTCTGTGCCAACCATGATGCCAAATTAAACTAATCCTAGCTGCCTGCACATGATCCATATCCCTTCATTCCAGGTCTATTCATGTGCATGTCTAAATGCCTCTTAAACACCACTTTCGTATTTGCTTCCTCCACTTGAAGAATTCACAAAATTTTATGTGGTGCTTGCTTTGCAGGTGTGAAACAAAGGGGAGAAAGACTTTACGCAAGGGAAGCAGCATGAACGATACAGTTTGCAGCGAATTATTATTACCAATGCCCCCTGCTCAGACAAAAGCCATTCCAACATCTACACCCCAGCCTTCTACTCTGACACAGGTACTAGCTCCCCATTCTTGATATTAGTTGATATTATCAACACCACACCATGCCTCACTGTATTGTGGAGTGGTCCATTCAGTGTAAGAAGGTCTCACTAACCTTATACTGTGTGCTTCAACATTGCTGTTCTCTGACAGCTCTCTTGCTTCACTGAGCAGGTCACGCATTGGACTGAGAAGGAAGAACCAACCATGATCCACGGCACAGAGACTTCACTAGACTTTTCTTCTAGTTCCTGGTTGGTGGGTGAGTTTGGAAGTTTCTTTCTCTATTCCACAGTTCTGCAATCCCACACTGGGCCCAGTGTCCCAGCAAACTCCATTTCCTGGGAGGGATGGGGGCCTCTGTCCTGGAGGCCCCTACCCTGTCCTGAGTGGTCTAGGTACCTGCACCCCTGCACCTATGTCCCCAGGGTATGGAAGGCTGGTTGGATCCTGTGGCCTCTGAGTTGGAAGCTCATCACCTCCAACTTGGGAACTTGCTTTCCTCCAGCCTTGGCCCTGTGACCTCCGTCATGGGTTTGCAGTTCTCTGGGGGGATGTAACTCACCAGCCTCTGTCCTGAGACTGTGGTGCTGGAATGATTTCAGCCAAGCTGTCCCCCTGACTCCCTTCCTCACTTCAATTTGTCTCAGTGTTAACATTGAACTTCCTTTTGTTATTTTCCAGTAATATGTGTCGGAATTTTTGCCTTGATCACTGTGGCAGTTGTGATAACAGTCTGTGTCAATCGCAAGAGAAAAGGTATTGTGAGATTAATTTCCTTGTAATTTGCTCCCTGGTGATTTGTTGAATTAGTCATCCTCTTGCCTTGAATCTCTGTAACTGCCCTGCCCTCTGGTGGCCACCCCAGCCTTTTGCATGTCTGAATGGATTTCCCAGCTCACTATAACAATGAGTGGCAATGTTCCTGCTGATTTGCAATGTGTTCTGGTCAGGCACAGTAGCTAATGTGGCAGCATGAAACCACTGAAGTGCCAGCTGATTCACTGGTGAAATCTCCTCCACTCACCTGCTTCTGAGCTCTGTGACTGCAACCCCACGACAATGTTCACTCTCTACACTGAAATGGCTGAACAAGGCACTCACCCATATCAATCCATTGCCTCCAAATGCAATAGGAAAGGCAGAACTGACCAAGGCATTGTATTTAGACATAGTCGATTTTGCAAATTCCTCCTCATGAACACCTGGAGACTTTACCCTCAGTTGGGAGAGCTCTCCACCAGACCATGCCCTGGGTATGTCCTGTCCTACAATGGGACAAATCCACCAGTGGTTTATAGTCAGGAGAGAGTGGCTCTGGAGAGCCACAAAGACTCATATCATTAACTTAAATACAGGCAAGGATACCCTCTCCAGATTACCACCTACTGCCCTTGTCCAGCTGATGAATTGTTAACTTTATTTGCTGAACACTACTTGGAAGAAGCAGTAAATGCCCTTTGCCAGAAGTGACTCAGTAGCACTACCACTGGCTGGGTCCTGCTGCCAGATAGGATCTGTAGTAGATGGTGAAAGAATGATTCACCAATCCTACCTATCACAGCTGCATTAGTCAGTAATTGAATTGGTATGAGTATCCACTGCATAGTCCTTGTGGAGACAAACCCTTGTCTCCATCTTAATGCGTGGCTAGACAGATTCAGACCAGATCTATCAACATAAAGTTGGGCATCTATGACACACTGTGGATCATTTCAAGCACTGGAATTGAATTGGACCATCCATCCTTGTGGCCCAGCACTTCGCTTCCTACAATAGCCACCAAGCCAGAGGATTATTGGGCAACTGACTTACCTCCTGACTCCACAAAACCTTTTTGGTTCTCCCTTTGCCTGGATGAGTGCAGCTCCATCAGCACCAAGACCCTTGACACCATCCAGGACAAGGCAGGTCACTTGATTGACAATCATAGATGTTCACCACCTCCACCATGTGTGAGTGCAAAATGTATAGCAGCAACTCACCAAGACTGCTTCATCATCGCCACCCAAACCTGCAGCTTGACCACACTGAAGGACTGGAGCCTGGAGCAGGCGCTCAGTAACTTCAGCACTTGCAGGTTCCCCTCAAAGTCACAGACTGTCTTCATTTGGAAAAATATCTCTTTTTCCTCATTGTCCAAATCTTGCAGCTCCAAAGCTCTTTGGACCGCAGTGACTCAACAAGGTGACTGTTATGTTTGTTCTTCATCAAGAGACAAACTTCGCGTGGATCTAACATCTGAACATTTTTACTAACCAACACCCGACTGGCTTGCTTTCCCTCTCTTTTTACAGCCACTTTCTGTTCCCCCATGTGACCCCTTGCATTGCCTACTGGGAACTGTAGTTCTTTATTATAACTACATAATAACACAATGTCTCACTACCCACAAGGGGAATTCACGATGGGTTTGCAGAATAAATAAGTTATTTGGGAATTGGGAGCTTTCTGCCACCATTGTTCCTCCCTTCTCCCACATGTGAGTTTAACCCTCAGAATCCAGCTGTATTCCTTCATTCAAACCTATACCCCCGGGACTCTAACACATCCTTTATAATTGATTTAACTCTTTCTTTTCATTGTTTCTTTCTTAGGGAGGAAGCCTGATCTGAAGGCTGATGTGGTAAGTATTAAAGTTACCTGTCAATGGAGACTAAGCCCAGACCATAGAGTCGTAATGTCAGAGAGATACAGCATGGAAACAGGCTCTTCAGTCCACCAAGTCCACACTGACCATCAACCACTCATTTACACTAATCCTACATTAATCCCATCTTTTTTCATCTCCCTACATTCTCATCAACTCACCACCCTCCCCCCACCCCAAGATTCTACCACTCACCTACACACTAGAGATAATTTACAGTGGCCAATTAACCTATCGACCCGCACATCTTTGGGACGTGGGAGGAAACCCACACGGTAACAGGGAGAGTGCCACAGTCGGGCCCCAAGGTCTTGGTGAGGCAACAGTTCTACTGGCTGCGTCACTGTGCTGTCCCATGTTTTGAATGTTGTGTGTGTTGCAGGCTCCCTTGCTTTGGGTCCACTCACAGGACATGAAGTGTGCAACTTTACTCTGGTAGTGTGAACCCCATGGGGAATGGGCAGTGGTGACCACCAGCCACAAGGGGCCCCAATAGAACCTTGCTGCAATGCACAATGCAGTTCCCAGGAGTGGGAGTCAGAAGCTGAGTGTTACATGAGTTGGAGGAAGGGGCTGTGTGTGCTCAGTGAGTGCACAGACGAAATAGAAGTAATATAATGATAGTGGATTAAAAAAGCAAGCCACTGACTCTGTGCCATTCCTTTCCTCTTGCTTAGTAACTGGGTGCTGACCATTGTTGGGAGGGGCTGTGGGAGTGTGCTGGGGAGTGGAGGGGGAGGGGAAGAGGAGCAAGTGCAGCAATGGTTTGTGGACATACTGTTGATGCTTGTGAGATTTTTTTAAAACCAGTTCCTTTCTCTACCAGCCTGTGAAGAATGTCAGTCAAATGGAGGCGATCTGTTTAATTAGCGGGAATGAAATTGAGCCAGAGGGAGTGGTCCCCAGGAATGGGACCTGTGGGCAGAACAGTGGAGCCTTGCCAGTAGGAGACCAGCTCCCTTCATTATCCAGGTCCAGCAGTGGAGAGTCACGAGGCGTCAGGAGGAAGCCGGATGTGGAGAACAGCCTGAAGGAGGAGGATCAGATGCAGGCGCACTTTGCTACTTTGAACAATTATTCACAGATGGATTGTCAGGAAGACCAGGGATACATCAGCCGGGAATCCCGGCCCAGCTCAGGTAGGATGTCACCAGGTTCATCGGGTTAACATCCAAAGATAGCGCTCAGAGCTACTCCCAGGCAGGAGCAGCATGGACATGGATATCCATGTGCCCACCACATCCCCAAGCCTGGTCCAAGCCTGGCCTAATATTTAACAGCATCTTAGAAAGTCAAGGATAAGATCCCAATCATTTCCTCCAGATGCAGAGATGGACTGCTGGGCAAAGGAGGGGACTATCCAGTGTTCAATTCACCACCATCTACTAGTGTCTGCAAGCATGCTCAACTATCCACAGTACCAGAGGGAAGCTAGTTTCTAGAGACCCCAGAGTCAGTGCCTTGAGCCAGTGCACCCAGGGAGAGGCAGTGTGCCTTCATCCAGTGCTGTTGGATCCAGTGAAATGAGAGGTTGTTTTCCCCCAACACCTACTCCTATGATATAGTGGCTTCCAGTGAGAGGCTGTGCCCCTGATCCATTGGAGTCCCAAGTGATGTGGTGTCCCAGAATCCATTGGTTCCACTGAGAGCCTGTTTCCCTGGATCCAGAGCTCTAATGATTTGGGTGGTTTGGTTGTCAGCACTGATTGGTATATGTTTGTCCAGGAACCCCTTCACCTGTTTTGGAATTCATTGGAAATCCGACAGTGAGTGTTACAATAAACACCGGCAAGTGTTTTGTCAACTGCTGCCATTGCCCGGAGGACAAGGCTGCTGGCCCAAGCTCAGATGAGGACCAGTATCATGCTCCAGAGGAGGAGGAGGGAATTGAAGTGGATGAAGGGTTTCCAATCCAGGAGGAACAGAAGGATTCAGAGTCAGGGAAGTGGAAAGAGGACGGTGGCTCGGTGGAGGCCGTGCAGAAGGATTGCTGGTGGTATAACTCAGTGCCACACCAGGAGGACGGGAAGGAGTCACACCTTCCAGTCCAGGACACTTCTGGGAATGTTTACTGAGTGAGGAATGAAGGCCATGGAATGGCCTGTGTCCTTGTGCTGAAGGCAACTTGTGCCTTGGAGGGCTTGTGAGTGAGGCTACTATTTAAGCTACTGGTGCTCAACTCGCCTGTGAAACTCTTGAAATTTCACCCACTTGTACATGAGCCAAGTGATGGAGAATGGAGAATTTGTGGGGATCTCCAGAGCTACAGTTCAGACCTCGACACCTCGTTGAATAAAACAGCAGTTTTTATGATTATGACAAGACAGTCCAGGATCCATGGGTTGTTATTGAGATCTGTAAATGCCAAGTATCCCCAGTAGAGCACTGCCTAGTCATGTCACAACATTACCAGCAAGTTGTCACTCTGTTCCATCCAGCCTGTCTCACCCAGTGTGACCCTTCCTGTATCACAATATGTTACACTGCCCTCCCCACCCAAAACCTCAGGTATCCCTGCAGGAGGCTATAAATAGAGGGGAAATTCCTTCCACATTGCTCCCTCTTGCTCTCAGTTGAGGAAGGAACCACCCTGAATTCCCTGCAGTACCTACCCCCCTCATACAAGACAATGTTCCCTACCAGGATCTAGACACGGGGTCTTGCTCTTGCTTTGGTGTTCACTGCCAAGTCATTAGATTGTTCCAGTGCTGCTCTATTCCCTGAGGAAAAGCCAGGTATCATCTAAAGATCCAATGAACTTGGACAACACAAGACTCCTTTTCCACCCCCCCCCCCCCCCCCCCCCATCCTCCCCAACTAAGTAAAATAGGCCTACATTCCTTGGAGATTACAAGAATAGGGTGACCTCATTGAAACATCCAAGGTAGATATTGCAAGATGGTTTCCCCTGGCTGGAGTGCCTGGATTGGTGCTCAGGATAAAGAGCAGACATTTAAAACTAATGAAGAGAAATTTCTTCATGTTGGAATTTTCTACCCCAGAGGACAGTGGCTACTCAGTCACTGAGTGCATTTAATTGGTAGAAAGATGGATTTCTGGATTTTAATGGAGTCAAGGAATGGATGGGGAAAGGATGGGTAGACTTGAGGTAGGATGAAGGTTTATGTGGCCTGTCCCTGTTTCTCATGGGAACAGGAACAAACTGATAACTTGAATACAGTCCATTCCTTCATCACCACATAACTTTTAATCAGATCATCCTAAAGTCTTTTCTCCGAAGTGTAGCGTCCCAACTCTTTCATATCTCAATAATTCTACCCTGTTTCCACGGAGCTCCATCCTGTGATGTTCTGATGCTCAAACAAAGTGTGGGAGTGTATTTCATGCAAGATCCCAGTCAGGTCTGTTTGGAACAGACATTAATGAGCTAATGACAATTTTTTCACTCCATCTTTCCAAAACTAACACAACTGCATCAAACTTTATCTGAGAGTAGCACCACTGGTATCCCAAAATACACACTGGATTGAAAAAAGCTAATGTAAATATGACTATTTAGACCTATATTAATGCAGTTTATTATTCAGAATTATTAGGAAGCAAATATTGTGATTAAAAAACACCTTTTCACTTATCCCTCCCAGCCAACCCCATCGCCCTCTGCTCTCCCTTTCACACCTTCCCTTCCTCTCCATCCCTGTCTGTCTCCCTATCCCTCTCCTTTTTACTTTCCATTCCTCTCCCTTCTCCTTATTCCATTCTATTTTGATCATTCTCCTCCTGTCTCTACTTCCTCACTCTACCATCCCACTTCTCTCATCACCAGACCTCTCCCTTTCACTCTAATTTTTTGAAATCAGGGGAAAGAAAGAGTGGTGAACGTACATGGGAGGATAGCATGTGGTTGATGTAATTCCTCGTAAGTAAGATTTTTATATGTGTAATGGAATTGATAATAAATACTTTTGTACCTTCTAGTGTGTTTCATGTAAATGGGGCATTGAAACAGCTCCCTCTTCATCCAACCTGTTCAGCAATGTTTAAAATGAGGTGCAGTCAGTGAGTTACAGTGGTGCATGTAAAAACCGCATGGTACTATAAAAATGTTACCCAGTACTCTTCCTTTCATCCCTTCGTGGGAACACAGTGAATGCACAATGCTCAGAGGCTTCAGCTGCAGACATTAAGTGTGTGACATGGGAGCTGGTGTTGACAAGTGTCTTTATTCATAATCATGAGCTGGATCTGTTGACTTTGGGAAATCCCACCTTATATGTTGGAGGACAGAGTGATGCAAGGCTGGGGGGGCGGGGGGGATGTTAGATTGTCTGAGCGCCACTGAAGGCTGAAAACAATGTTTAACTGGAAGAAACTGTTGGACAAGTGGCCTGACACAAGAAACGTTGATGAGGCAAAACTGAATGGGGCTGCTCTCTCACTGGATGTGCAGACTAACCCTATAGCTGGGGATGATGTTGCTGCAGGGCAACAGGTGGATGCTGAAAAGGAGCCAAGAATAGATATCTGGGGGGGAGAGCGAACTCCAGAGTTACAGAGGTATGAGAGAGAGAGAGAGAGAGAGCAGAAGCCATTTCACATGATTCATTGACTATAAGGAAGAATAGTAAGAGCTACAATGTCATGGCAGAGGGGATGAATTTTCCATCAGAGCCCTGTGTGTGTATTGGCATGCATATGAATGTGTGTGTTCAGGCAGTTACAAAGGATCAAATGGCATTTTCTTTAGCATTTAAGGGAGTGTTAAGGGTGGGAAAAGCAGCAACATCTGCAGCCAAGGAAAGGCGTAACCACATTCAGTTTTGCCTTGGTGGGGGTGGATCAGACGAGGGAGAGGGAGAGAGCATGAGCAATGTCATTGAGTGATATGACGGACAGGGCATTGGAGGAAAATGGTGCTGAAGTCTGGTAGAGAAGGATGGAGGAGTGTTGGCACAGGATCACAGGCACAGCTGTGATTTTGATGAGTGCTGGAGCAGGGTTAGAAACCTGACTGGAGGCAGAACCCCATCTCAGATAAAGGGGAGATGGATGAGCACAGAAACATAAGCAACAAGGCTCTGGAACCAATAGGTCAAATGCTATCTCTTCCTGAAATTTCTACAGCCTGGAGTTTGAATCAAAAGCACTTGTTCTTTGGACACTACACAATCCAATCTCATTTTTACCCAGGGTAGTTCACACTGGAGATCATGCCTGGGTAAATCTTTGCTGGACATATATATATTTTAAAAAAATATATAGAGCACTTCAGTGAGTTATTCACATGATCACACTTGACATTTTCCACCAAATGGTGTCACTCCTTGTGTAAGTATTGACGTAAAATGGAGCAGAAAGCTCTATGTTACGGCTATAGCACAGTCTCAGGAGAATTAGTAGCACATTGAGCTAGGTTCTTCTTTGCTATTTAAAAGGATTCCCTGCTGCCAATGGGAGAGCTGACTGTAGGCTGCTGAAATAATAAAAAGCCCAGAGAGTGTGTTGAGATTACCAGGAAGATGGTGCTTCCCTCCCCCCAGCATTTGGCTATTGAGATACTGATTCAATGGCTGGCTCTGAGGTACCACCATTACTGGGCTGTTGTTATGTAAGTAACTGGCCACTCAGTGCATCAGGAATCTGGATACAGTTGGTGAAGCGTCTCGTCCCGGAGTTTTGAGAGACCACATTTTACCAGGACATCTCTGATTGAAACTACATTCCCAGGCTCAGGTTTTCCAAGGCTTTTTTTTGTGTGGGTTCCCAATTAAGTTGGAGCTTGACAAAGCCACGTTTTAGCACATGAAAAATAGGTAGCATCCAATTTCTACACACACAGTATGTTGTTGTTGTTGGAGGTGTATTCACAAAAAGACCAAAAGAGGGCAGCAGATTTCAGGAGAGTTTTAACCTGGGATTATACCATTGCTACTTCAATTTATAAAAGGACAGGAGAAAACGAATCCCTGGCTGCCTATTAGTAACAAGCCTTTCCTCACAGTATTATACAGAAAAAGATAACGCTGTGTGGCTTAAACTGTAATATGGCCTGGCTGATCCTAAAATCAAAATATCTGCTTGTCATTGATGTGAGCAAAGGGGCTGCCCTGTTTCCAACACAAAAAACAATGCTCACACTTCAGAAAACTTTTTAAAACCTTATTTTAAAAACTTAAAACTTTATTTATACAGCAATGGTAACAGGCCCTTCTGGCCCAACAAGCCTGTACCACCCAATTACACCCACGTTAACCTACCAACCCTTCTTTGGATTATTTCATTGGCTGTAAAAGCTCTGGGAAGTTTGGCTGTGAAAGAAGCTACAGAAAAACACTCAGTATCAGAACAGCTGTAATGCACAGTGTTGATTAAGAGTGGAATTTGCTTCCTTTTTTTTAAAGTCACATTTATCACCACTGAAATTTATATACAGATTAATCCAAACACAGGGAACACTTGGGACATTTCCCAGTGAGCTGAGCCTTAAATCTTTCAGGCCCAGCCTCTGCACAGCCCCAAAAGCAGGAGTGCAGGCACCACTTGGAGTCTGCATTCTGTGGTTTGAATGCTCTGATGACTGATCACAGGCAGCTTTAGGAGGGGGAGTGAGAATTACCCCTCCAATCTCTGGAGTTCCAGTAATGTTGATAAATCACCAGAGACTCTGGTTCAAAGCCAGAAGGCTCCCATATATGACTGAAGCCAGTACATAGAACCAGGCAGAAAGATACCAAGTCTCTCACCACCTTGCCAAGCTTCCAACCTTCAGCCACACTCCCATTGCCTCTCCCCTCTACACTACCATTCCTTCCCAAGATCTAGACTAAAAAGTGGAACAAGTGTTGATAAATGAGCCCCAAATCGGATCCAGCCCCTGGAACTGACCACGTCCTTGGAACCAACAGTTCAGATAGGGAGCTGCCACTTAAGCTGCTCCCTCCACCAAGCGCAGGAACTGAGTGCTCACCCCAGGTGACTGCCCTCAAGGTTGACCCTTTGGAACACCATGCATCTTGTCCAGGAATGGGAACTCCAGATTCCTATACTGCTGTGCAAGTAAGTTACTAAATCCATGCCCTAAAATTCAGGTTTCACCAATAATTTTAAGTGGCAGGACGAACCAGGCCTCACATTGAGGACGCTTGGAGTCGTCTTTCCTGAACAGTGAACAACGTCACAGTCCACAGTGTCCAAATATGGTGACAGCCTGGGGATTAACAGGGAGAGTTGGAGTAGTTGAGCAGTTTGGTTTTAAGTTCCTCTGCTAGTCCTGTCAGATTCATGATCTCCAAGGCCTGGTACAGGGACTCCATGGAGGCTGTTTGTTGCTGGCTCCACTGACGAAGCATTTCGTACTGTTGGTCTCGGGAGTGGGTCACGTCCATCTCAATCCGCTCGATATCACACTCCTTCAGCTTCAGCAAACGCATCAGTTCTTTCCACCTCCGCACGGGCACCAAGTTGATGATTTCATATAAGGTTCTTCCATCTAGGGGCATGGACACTGGAAGAAGAAAGCTCCAGTCAACTTCTGGCACACACTGGCCACCTCCCCATATACCCTGCCTGTTTGTCCATCTCCCAACACATATACATATATTATTGTATATTTATATAAGTTTCTTTTTTTCTTGCAACATAGGAGGCCGTTTCTCTCGTTAAGTCTATACCAGCTCTTAAAGCATCCCATCAATCCCATTCCCCCTATTTCCTCTAAACCAAATCACTCTCACACGCCCATAAACACCCTCCTGATTTTCCCACCCACTAGGGATAATTTACAATGAGCACTTAACCCATTTACCAGCACACCTTTGGGATGTGTGAGGAAACCAGAGCTCCAGGAGGAAAACTACAGGGTTCCAGGAAGAATGTGCAAACACCACATGGACAGCATTGTAGTCAGAATCAAACATGGGAGCTGTGAAACAGCTGCACTATCTGCAGCATCATGTCCTGACATGAACTGTCCTGTCTGCTTCCTCACACTCTCTGCCTGCATCTAGATACTTGCTGCCCACTTCTTAATACACACTATCCCTACACTGTCTGCTTCCCATTGGCACATCCTGTTAGCTTGCCCATCTCCTGGAATGATGGGTTAGATCCAGAGTAAAGCTCCTTCTTTGTTGTCCAATTGAAGAATCCTATCTGTGCAGCACAGATAAAGTCCCTCACCTTGTTCCTCAGAATGGAGCTGTGATATCTGTCGGCTGGTCCCATAAATGTTGTTGTTTGCCAGTGGCCGAACTGGGAAGTCAATGAGAGGACTGGATTTCCCTTCTGGAGCTGGAATCTCAAATGGCTACCAGAAAAAACAGAGGGAAACAAAAAATTAATGCGAGCTGAACCCAAACTGAGAATTAAGTAACAGTTGCAGCAATTGGCAAAGACTTCTGCATGTGTGACGGATGCAGAGTGCACAGTGAGGCCAGGTGTGAGCACTATGTGATTGATGCACTGGATGTGAGTGTCCTGGTGAGGTTGCAATTCTTATCCATCTCCAATTGGCTTCAAGAAGGTGACAACGAGCTGCTGCCTTGGACCCCAGCTGTCTGTCTAATGGTACTCCCACAGTCCTACTCCATAACAAGTTCCAGGAGTTAGACACTAAACAGTGATATATTTCCAAATCCATGTGTGATCTGGAGTGGAACCTGCCAGTGGGGTTAATGTCTCCAATGTCCTGCTGAACCTATCTCCATGATAGCTGTGGATTTGTGAGGAGCAGTTGAAGAAGCCTTGGTGAGTCCCTGCTGCACATGATGTGTATGGTACACACTGCAGCAGTGATGGAGAGGATGAACATTTAGGGTAGAGGATGAGATATCATTCAATTCAAGTGCTTGCATCAAATTGATGTAATGAGCTGCCACTGGAATGCGTCTTGTGATGGAGACTTGACTTGAAGGTAAAGTACCAGACAGAGAATTCTACAACTCATCACCATGGGAAACGTAACCAAACCAACAGCTCTCAGTACTCACCAAGGCCTTCACTTCATTCCTTGCCTCTTCATCCTCAGGAACTAAAACACAAACATCAAGACTGAGAATCCCCCAGCAAAAGATAAATTCTTGAGTGCAGAGATCAGTGAGTCTGGAGGGAGGGGCTGAAAACAGAATTTCTACCTCGTGGCCCCCTCTCCCCCACCACCACCCTTCATCACCATGGCCCACCACTCCCAGACTTCCCTTCTGTGGCCAATCCACCTCCCTGCTGCTACCCTCACATGACATAATCATTCCCTCACTTCACCTCCCCTTCAGTGAATACTTCACTCTAGTCCAAAAATACTCATTTACCACAACTGTTTCCATGCTCCTTTGGCCCCATGGCTTCACTTTGGCAACGTCTACCCTACGATATTTTATCAAATCCCTTTTGGAAGTCCATGTGCAGCATCAGTGAATCAGATCTCACATCCCCCTTGTTACTTCATCAAAACACAGAATTACTTTAGTTGAACAAGTTTTGCCTTTAACAGATCTACCTGCCTCTCATTTATAAGTTCATGTTTATCTAAGCTGTTGATCATCTCCACCTCTGACATTGAACTGACTGGCCTGCAACTGTTTAATTTATCCCTCTCCCTTTTGTTTTGAATGCGTAATATTTTCAGTCTCCATTCCTCTGCCTCCACCCTGAAGGAGGATCATAGTCAGCACCTGCACAACTCCTACTCCTCACATCCAAGGATGCATCCCATCGACTGGTGAGCTACCCACTGTAAGTACTCCCAGATTTCTAGTACCATGTCATTTATCTCACTGAGTATCCCAGCAACCAACTCATTTACTGTAGTTTTGGCAAAATCTTCTTTGAGTGCAAGAATGAACCTGGGTCTCTGCCAGGTGCTGGGTAATGGGAGTGGATGAGGGAACTCTGTAGCAGGAATAGTGGTGCACATGATACCAGGGCATCCAGAGAAGCCCCTGGCTGGGATATAAGCAATGATGGGAATACCTGTGACTGTCAGGGTCTTTGGCTCTTCCACAACCCACGTACGTTGAAATTTACAGCGCAAAAGTTGAATCATCACAAACAGAATGAAAAGAGATCCCAAGACACTTAGGATAGACTTCAGCACTGGAAACAAGAACACAGTGAGTCAATCACCCACTGGAACACAGAAAAATAATCAGTCACGATCACCTACCCTCATGTAGGATTGTTCCTTGGCCTGGCCAAGGAATATTTGCAGATACCTTGAAGCTAACATACTTGGCGTCCACTGGCATGCTTAGGACCACTTGACCATAAGGCAGTTGATGAGCTAAAGTGTTCCATTGACACCCAGAACCAAATTGCAATTTAATTTATTGTTTATGCCCCTCTAAAAGGAACCCTTAGTAACTTGCCCACAGCAATACAAGGTTTCAAGCCTGTCGACAACAGGGGTCACACATTTCCATCACTGGTCATGCATAGGTCCTTGGGCTGAATTTCCTGCCTCCAATGCCCCACCTGAGACTGTTGAGACCAATGCTGACAGCATAGTCTTTGATGTAATCCAGCCCAGCACATATCAGCGTACAGGTGGGGGATGGAACCAGAGTACACTTTTATTATCCAGATATATTGCTCCCCCTTTCCATTCCCACAATAAGAACTGCTGTGCCAAGAATGGAGACAAGACATACCTGTGGCATAAGATGGCTTGGAAATGAAGCATCCAGAAGTGTTGGGGGAAGAGTCATTCTTAATTCTGAAAAAAAGTACACATCAGCAACATGTACAGAGAGAACCATTTCAGCCAAACAATCCGGAATAAGCAGGTGGACCAGCAGGGTTGCTGGTGTCTCTCCTTCTCAACCTCAGGGGTCCAGAACTGCCTCCCTCCTCATCCAACCACCCAGCTAGGGAGAATTATAGGATCTCAGGGCTTTTATTTGAAAGGTTTGGATTTCAAAGCTGGGGATTTATTCTGCTTGCTCCTATTCGAAAACGGTACACTGCAAAACTAATGTGAATACATTCTCTATTCATTGAAGGCAAACATAGATTAGATACAGAGTAAAAGCTCCCTCTACACAGGCCCATTCGATGCAAGCAGGGCATGCACTTCACTGGTTAGGGATGAACAAAGCTCCCTCTACACTGCCTCATCAAACTCTCAGCCCAGTTAAGATACAGAGTAAAGCTTCCTTCAAACATTGTGCCTTCAAGCACTCCCAGGGCAGGTAAAATATGGTTTGAACACAGAGTAAAGGCTCAACTACATTCTCCCATTAATATGCCTGAGTTTCAATCTCTTGAATTAAGATTTTCACTTCATGGTGTAGATTCAGAAGTAGACCCCAAAATAGAAGTCCTAACTCCAACATGGGAGTCACTTCTTCAGCAGTGCCCTGAGACATCAATCACTCTTGGCTGGATTAGAGCCATAGTTCCAAAGGAAAAGGAAGAGTGTCTATCCCATAATATTGTCTACATGTAGTAAGAAAGTTTCAGGATCTTGTTCCTGATCCAGCTTTAAATCAGAAGTGACAAATGCAAATTCTTAAATAAGTACAAACTGACTCACTCAGTACAGTTCTGACACTGGTCACCATGCTGGTAAAATCCCGGCAAGCACTCTCCACATTGAGCATCTTCCTGCTGTGAACCTGAAGTGATGGTCAACACAAGGAACCAGGAGTCAACGAGAGTTACTAGGACCAGGTTTCTACTTTGTTAAATCTGTGAAGCAACAGCTGCAGTTGAGCCCTGTCCCCAGAGCACTGTGTCGCACAGCTGGCAGGTGGAATGAAAGTTCAGACCACAAAGTCACTGACACGTCTATCGGTCTTTAGTTTCCAGGCATTTCTCCATTCACTCCACTTCTTTGCTCTCAGGCGCTAACTGCAACTGGATCTTCCTACCCAGCCTGAACATTGACTGAAGCTGGGCTCTAACTGCAGCCAGACTGATGAACAGATTCACCAAAGTGACATCCAAGATCACAGGCTAAGTAACTTGGTTGATGAGGGGAAACAGAGCATGTCAAAAACAGATCTGTTAAAACGTATTATGGGATTGCTTGATCAGATTAGGTGAGGAAAATTTCTAATTGTCTTAAAGTTGACAAAATTTAAGATTAATATGCCAGTAATTGCCCTTTCCTGATGGGCAAGGTGGAATCATAACTACCTCAATAAGCCTCAGGTTTGAGAAAGAATCTGTCACAGATCATTCCTCCATTCTCAAGTTAACTCAGCCCTTAAAAACCTAATTTCCAACCTTAAAACAACCTAGTTTATCTCACCCCATCAAGCCTACAATTATGACATGCTCTATCCTATAGAGATTGGATAGAAGTTTTCTCAACATGCCACACAACAGCAGGTTTAGATTATTAGACCATGCAATGGCAGATCCCTGCAGCCTCCTTGAACTCTACCCCATCAAAATAACCTACCTATTCACAAACCCAACCCTCAGCCTTACAATAAACCATCACCCCTCACATTATCCCACCTCCCACAATAACCTGCCTCCCTCATTAGCCAGTGCCTTCACTCCCATCTCCCCACCCCTCATTGGTACTCACAGGGTTTGATGACTTTTCTGTTGCTGCACATGGAGCAGTTCAAACAGTGGAAAAACTTGCAGCCGTTGAGGTGACATTGCCGGTACTGGTGAGCCTTGCAGCCGCACACAGTGTTATTGGTAGCAGTGCAGTTATGAATAGTTGTCTGCAACTCTAGATGAAAATAAGCCCGTGTCATTTAGTGGATCCAACTACACATCTGTGAGAATGTGAATGGGAAAATGGAGCAGAGAGGCGAGGGACAGAGAGGAGACTGAGGGACAGAGTGGGTCAGACACTGGGGGAAGTGGTGATCTAAACCTGAGAGTGGGTGGACTTTGTAGGGGGAGGAGAATTACTCCCATTTTTGCTCTCCATACAGTTGTCAGGTCAGCAACACGTTCCAAACTCGCAAACATCTGGGTCAGACAGTGATCAGGAAACCCCTAAAAGGAATCGTTGTTTTGCAATTTAAATAACTTAATCCATCTGCCAAGGGGGCACAGATTTCCTGACCTCTCTGGTGCTCACCTGTGAACACCTGACAGGAACAGTGTGGCACTGAATGGGAGCCAAGAGCTTGACACTGTAACTTCACCTTAAACATTATAGATGCTCTTCTGATGAAAGATATTGCCTACAGGAGCTCTCTAGGTCCTTTCCCAAGCAAACCAAGAAGAAAGTTCTGTAAGCATTGTTGCTAACGTTATTATTCAATATCTACTCTTCTGGACCTACATACATGTTAATTGATGTTAGAAGGTCTCTACCAAGGCCTTTCATCAATACCTAGGATCCAGAGGAGAAGAGGGTTGGCTACCTACGTATCAGCAGCAGCCTACAGCAGTGTGACATGTTGTAGGTGGAACAGAGTCTAAGACAGAGGCTGTCTTAGAGGTTAACAGATATAGACAGAGTCTAAGTTTCCTCAGCATGCCACAGGACTATCAGACCAGGCAGTGGCAGGTCCCTGCAGCCTTCCTGAACAAGTCCTCTGACCTGTTGGAGCCCATAGACCTGCTCTGCTTGCCAAAGTGACTGCAGTCCTCAATTTCTACACTCAGAATCATTTCAGGGAACTACTGAAGACATCGGCAGGATTCGTCAATCGGCTGCAGACAAAAAGAACCACAGAACACTATAGCACAGAAAACAGGCCATTTGGCCCTTCTAGTCTGTGCAAGATCTGCAACCTACATCGACATTACCATGGAGCATGTCAGCCAGAATGACAGAGCACTTGAATTTATTGCTCTGGTTGGATTCCTGCAGGCACAGTGGAACTTTCATCTATTGGAAAGGATTTCATTCCATAATGTGTAATTGGTTTGTAAACAAAGGAAAATGAACATCAAATGGAATTTCATTTACTATTGAATTCACTGCCACTTCCCTTCAGGGAATGCCCACCTTGGAGACAGCACTTCCATCTGTCTCTTTTCCTTTTGTTCATTCTTAGTGGTTTCTGTTTTCTTATCATCTCTGGTAAGGTGTTGACTGAACCTTGCTTCCACAGCCACATCTTTTTCCTTAGCTTTCCCTCTGCCATAGTCAACAGAGCCCTTGACCGCATCTCATCCATGTCCCTCATCTCTGTCCTCAACCTTCCATTATGTTCCCCACCCCCAAGATGCCCATCCTTCCATCCCACCAGCCTCTGCATTCATTCTTTGCAATATTCACCACCTTCAATGAGATTCCATCATCAGATATATTTTGCCTTCCCTCCTAGTGTTCTGGAGGGACAATTCCCTTTAATGACTCTCTGGTCCACTCTTCCATTTTCCACCACCCACTCCTCTTCTCACAGCACTTTCCCCTGCAACCACTGCTCTTTTATCTCATCTCTTCCCACCATCCAGGATATCCAAACAGTCAAACATCTCAGGTGAGGCAGCAATTCACTGGCGCTTCTTCCAATCTAGCGTATTACATTCCTTGTGGTCTTCAGTACATTGGAAAATTCAAACACAGATGAGGTGACTACTTTGTGGAGCACCTTTGTTCAGTCTGCAGGGGTGATCCTGAGCTTATGGCTGCCTTTCACTTTAATTCTCCATCCTGGCCTACTGCACTATTTCAACAAGGCTCAATGAAAGCTTGAGGAGCAACACTTCAGCTTCTCTCTGGGCACGATGCTGCCTATGGGGCTCAATACTGAATTCCACAATTGCAGATAACTCACTTTGTGTTCCAGAACTGATCAGTTCTGTTGTAGCTTATCCATCTGTCATAGTAACTCAATTCTTCTCTCTTCACCGCCACTGCCTGATAGAGTCATAGAGTCATACTGCATGGAAACAGGCCCCTTGGCCCAACTGGTCCATGCTGACTAAGATGCTCATCTAAGCAAGTCCTATCAGCCTGCATTTGGCCCATATCCTTTAAACCTTTCCTATCCATATAATTTGCTGGGCATTTCACAGGTTTTGCATGTCCCTTTGTCTTGTGTCTCTCTCAAACTGCCCTCATTAATCTATCAACTACTATCTATCATTACTATCTCACCACCATGGTCATCTCGGCTTCATCTTACCAGAAATATCATCCCTCTCCCGCCCCCTTTGCAACTTAAAACCAATTTGTTTTTCCCTTTCCCAGTTCTGATGAAGGGTTTGTAACCTAAAACTTTAACTCTGTCTCCCTTTGCACAGATGCTGCCTGACCTGCTGAGTGTTTCCAACCATTTTCGTTTTTATTCAGGAAATGAACCTGTTCAATATGTCTGGGCAGCTGCCATGATTCCTTCATTGAGGATCTATTCACTCTTCCAAATAGACTTACGAAACATAAGACTTATAAGAGATAAAGGTCACTTATTGAAAGCCTGGTCTCTCCTGGGAGGATACAAACCAACCAAGCAACAGATAGAGTCATGGCTTCACCTGGAATGAAATGGTGAAAATGTGTTTAGAGTGTGTGGTCAATTCTAGACGAGCACTGCAATATGGACTTGCCAGGGTGCCAAGAATGATAACAGCACACAGCAGCAAAAGTTGAACACAGATGTGAGGGACAAAATTGTCTCTTGAAACAGTAAACAGGTCATAGGAGGAGGATTGTGATCATTGATGATGAAATAGAAAGGTGAGGGACAATGAAAAGGAGGATTATGTAGCAAGTTTTGGAAGACGCATACATTACTGCATCCCTCATTGGGATGCATTAACATCTACAAGATTCAATTGACCTGCAGAAGTTAACACTTGGATGCAAATCTTCCTGTGCATTACGCCAAGGACAGGAGAGGGGCAATAAAACACAGAGATATTGATAGACAGTGTGACAATAATAGATAGAGAGCATGAGCGCTAGAGAGAGTGCGTGATAGATAGCGAGAGACCCCCCACAAACATGTACATAGAAAAAAAATGACAGCATGAGAGACAAAGATACAGAGTGGAAAAAGTGAGAGATGCAAAAATTGAGACAGTGAGAGAAACAATGAGTCGTTGTGAGAGAGGCCATGAGAGAAGCAGAGTAAGACAAACAGTGAGAGGCACAGTGAAAGAGGAAGAGTGAAAGAGAGAGATTGAGAATGCAGAAGGCACACAGATATAGAACATAAGTGAGATGTAGAAATAGAGAGAAAGGTGGGTTAATTTTTACTTAAATGTTTTGCAGAAGGTAACAGTTGAGGTACTGTTCAAACTGCTCTAACCAGGCTGGGTTAAGGAGCTGGGTGGGGAGTTTGGGGCCTACTTACGTTTATCACATATGGTGCAGCTCTGACATTCACTTCTGTAATTATCAAAAGCAAGGTAAGTACGGCTTGGGCAGGTCTTGCATTGTGGCAGGTCACCATCTTTCTCACATGAGGATTCCACATAGGAGCCTGATTAAAACAAAATCATCTCTGTCAGACTATCTCATCATTCATTCATTCCCCACTTCAACAGTAACTCTCTTGTTCCCATATATTATACATAAAAATAAAGAGAGCGAGAGAGAAAGCGAGAGGGAGTGAGAGCAAGAGCGAGAGAGAGTGTGATATTGTGGGTATTGAGGATATAGAGAAACACAAGGTATGAAGCGGCAAAATGTTGAAGGGGATTATAAGGGAATTAGCGGTCTCTATGCGTTTTTACAGACAAATCTAGGTTAATAAAAGAAAGCCATTTTGGATTTGTTAAGGGCAATTTTTTTTTTGAAGTATTTGAGTGAGTTTTTTTGATGAAGTAACAGAAAATTGAAGAAGGTAGGTCAATTAATGGTGTATATCAAAAAAAAAACACATAATAAATTCATTGGCATGTGATTAAGGGGAAAATAAGCATGTAGTGAGATGAAGAGTTGTTTATTACATTGGAAGAATGTACAGCTCTGTTCCCCGGGACTACTGCTCTTGTTGATATATGCTGTATTAACAATTTGGACTTGGGTGCACAGCATATTATTTCAAAGTTTGCAGATGACGCAAACTCAGTAAAAGTAAACAGTGAGAAGCATGGTAACATATTTCAGGAGGGGTTAGATTGATGAAATGAGCAAATATATGATGGACAAAATTTTACTTTTGATGGTAAGAACAGGTGATGTAAACTAAATGGTACAAACTAAATGCAGGCAGGTGCAGGAACAAAGAGAACCAAGATTATGTATATACACATAAGATTAAAGACAGCAGGAAAGACCAAAAGAATGATTAATAGGGATATGGGATCCTTGGGTTTGTAAATACATGCACAAAGTGCAGAAGCAGGGAAGTTTATGTTTATAAATCACTGGTTACAGTCCAGTTGTAGTATTCTGTCCAGTTTTGGGCACCACACTTTAGAAAGGATGTGAAGGTATTAGAGCATGTGCACAATGTGCTGGAACAATACAAGTGAAGCAAACATTCAATTATATGGAAAGTATGAAGTTCTGATGAAAATCATCAACCTGAAATATTAACTGGTTCTCTCTCCACAGATGCTGCCTAACCACTTAGTTTCTCCAGTGTTTTTTGCTTTACTACTGAAATACTTGGGGTTGTTCTCATGAGAGTGGAGAAGGTTTCATAATCATGAAGAAGTCTAATTGAATAAATAAAGAGATATTACTTCCAGGAGTCATGAGGGCATGGATTTATGGTAATTGGTTAAAGAACAAGAGTTGATGTGGTAAAAATGAATTTATGCAGTGCTCTGGATAGTACCAGTTGAAAGGGCAGTGGAAGCAGATTCAATAGTAAGTTTCTTCCGAGAATGGTTGAGGAGGAAAACCGATGGGGTAAGGTTAAGGGTGTGGGAGTAATTGGATGGCTCCTTTAAAGGTCAAGTGGTCACCTTCTGAATTGCATTAGCCATGACTCTAGAGGGGTTACACAGGACACCCACCTGCTGGACACATTCTGCAGCAGAACGATGTTCTTGAATCCCGGTACTGGTGGTTTGGGCACTTTTCACTGTTTCTTTTCCTTCGTTTCTGATCTTTATCCTTCCAAATTCCCAGCTGTTTGGACTCCCAAATCAAGATCTGTGTGTTTCCTTCTGCTCGCGTCAAACTCCAGGAGTCATCAGTTGTTAAATGACTCAAAGTTCCAGAAGCAAATATCATGGCACAAAGCTGGGAATTGGAGAGTTTCAGCATTAGTCTGGGGATTGTGTGTCCTTGTACTGTTGGCTAATATATACTAACATCCGTACCTCTTGATAGAGGCAGGTTCCAAACAGACAAAATACAGAATCTAGCTCCTCAAATCTGGGCATCACCATGGCTGGTAGGGCATCTACTTCACCACAAGTTATAAATTCATGAACTTGCATATCCTGCACTCTACCCGTTACTATCAGGTCAGTGAACCAACCCTGGTTCTGTGAGACAAGTGGAAGGGGATGGTGCCAGGAGCAGTACAAGGTACACTAAAATTGTCAAGTAGATGATTAATCTCAACTTTCTCTGTACAAGACACGATCACAGAGGTACCTGCACTTCCTGCTAATATATTACAATGCCTTTAATTAATTTGATCCATTGTGACATTAAGAAGCATCTGAGTGCACTGGATACAGCAAAAGCTATGGGCCTTGAAATTATCCCAGCCACTGAAAACTGAAGACTTGAACTGGCTGCTCTAATCCAACTACAATATTGACACCCACCTGGCCAACTGGAAATTTCCCACATATGTCCTGTTCATAAAAATGTGAGACAAAGCAAATTAAATCCAACTGTAACAGCCTACTCTCAATCTTCATCAAAGTCAAGTAAGGGGAAAGAAAACTGCCCCCCAGGATACTTGGAATGAGGGTTGTGATTGTTGCAGGCCAATCAGCTCAGCTTCAGGACATTGCTGTAGATGTTCCTCAGGATGGTATCTTTACCATTTTTAGCTTCTTCATTCTTGATTACCCCCAGTTATAAGATTAGAAATAGGAATGCTTATGAAGATTCAGTGTTCATCTCTTATTTGGAACTCTTCAGATTGCTAAACAGTACAGGCCTACATCCAACAACACCTGTAAAATTGACTGGTTGGGCTGATAAGTACCAAAACAATGGAAAAAAAATCACAGAAAAATGGAGCAGAAGTAGGCCATTTGGCCCTTTGAGCTTGCTTTGCCATTGAATATGATCATGATTGATCATCTAAGTATTATTTTCCTGCTCTCTTCCAAAATCCTTTAGTGTCTAGAAATGCATCTTTTACCTTCTTGAAAATATTCAGCAAATAACATTTGGGCTGTACATTCATGCAATTTGGTGACCTCTAGCAAGAGAGAACTTAAACACCTCTTCTTTACATTCAGTGGCATTGTCATTAATGAATTACCCACTATCAAGATCTTGAGGCAAGAGAAAGGTGGTTACCATTGACCAGAAACTTAACTTGGTCAGCAACATCACTGTCAATAAGAGATCAGATGCTGTACAAGTTGTGGTGAGTGGCTCACCTCCTTTTGGGTGCAAAGGAGTAGAAGAGCAGGATAGAGGTTGATACGCAACCGAGGTAAAAAGGGTGGAGCAAATTTGGATAAGAAGAGTCAGAACAGATGGAGGAAAGGAATGAATGGGCCAGCAAAGAATGCTCTTTACCTCACACTTGTGAGGCACAAATATTATTTGCTACTTATCAGACCTAGTCTGAATGTTGTCCAGGGATTACTGAAGATGTGGATGATGTGTTTTCATTATTGAAAGAGTTCCAAATGGAACTGAACACTGTAGGATCATTGGTGGCATTTGCACTCCTGACATTATGATTGAGGGAGGTCACTGATGAGGCATCTACAAGAATAAGTCTGGACTCTTGATGATACTCTTCCCCCACCTCGTGGTTCAGCAGCAGGGAAATTCAAGAAGGTAAATGCCATCCAGGGCAAAGTGATCTACCTGACAGGCACCACATCCACTATCTTAAATACTTGGTCCCACTACCACCAGCACACCATAAATGTAGTGTTTGTCTTCCATAAAATGCACTATGCAACTTGCTAAGACATTCTTGACAGCACATCCTAAACTGACAGCCTCTACCACCCAAAAAACAAGGGCACCTGTCATATTGGAACACTGCCAACTGCAAGTTCCACTCCAAGTCATTGACCATCCTTGGAAATATATCACTGTTCCTACCACCTGGCCTAAAACCTTGATTTTCCTACCAACAGCACTGTGGAAGTACCTTTACCTCACTGACTGCAGTGAATTTTGAAGTCAATCAGTGAAATGATTGGCATTAATGCATACCAATATCCATACTCTTGTTTAATACACACTAGCCCTTTGATCCCAGCTTATATACACTGGTATCTGTACTCGATTAATATAGAGAAGAATGCTGGAAATAAATTGGGGTGATAATTCCCTGTCACAGCCATTTCCACCCCTCTGTCCTTCCTCTGAAAATTAAAATCTCTGGACTTTCCTCATTCTTGTAAAATGTTACCAACTTGAAATATTAGCTCAGTTTTTCTCTCCACAATGCTCTCAGACTTGTTCAGCATTTTCAGTTTTTACTTCAGATTCACAGTAATCTGCTTTTGAATTACTTTCTGGAGTTTGTTTCTCACTGATGTCGTTAGCGATAAAATGGCCCAATCTGATCGAGAGATCCTCATGTCTCATTCGAATTATCAGACTCCTCTTTGAATGCAGAATAGTTACACCTTCCTTCCTTTTGCAGTCACATTTACCTGCACTGGCCTCCTGTCCATTACCTTGTTGCCACCTTTATCAAGCTTGTTTCATTTCTTTCCTGCTCCCTTCCAACTCCCAGTTACAAAATAGCTCTGCCACAGGTTGGTAATCAGGGTGTCTCAGGTACTTCATTTGCTCTGAAGTCCTCCCCTTATTGAGGCATGAATTTACACATTTAATTTTACTAGAAAAGCACAGTCAATTTCAGTCTCTCCAGCTCCTTCTTTAGTAACTCTCTAGTAGTTATACAGTGCAGGGAATTTCCCCCAGGCCTACCTTAGAGAAAGTTTCGAGAAATAATAGATTTCATGGTTGCAGTTAATTTAACTTTCTTTCCCCAATACAATTTCTGAGAAGCATTGAATGATGAGCATTGTGGAAATACTGAATCTGTGCATTATCCCTTGGTTCCCTTCCATTGCATAATCTCTGTCAGAATATGGTGCCTTCCCTGTCAATGGAGGAAGTGATATTGAAGAGCAACAACATGTGGTCACAGTTCATACTTTATCTCTTGCAAAGTCTCTGACTGTTTGCTGGAAATCCCCCACTATTTCCTTAGCCTGTAGGTCTCATGGCAGTTCATTGCAATGCCCAACTTTTAGCAGAATTACCTGAACGCAAGACCAGAAAGCTCATTTAAAAAAAGCACCGGCAAAATGCAATTGGACTGTGTTCCTGGGAAAAAAAAAACATATAATCTGTATAAGACTGTACCACAAACCTCAAGTGCAGTAATACTTTGCAGTGTTAACTCATCACACTCATGGATTGTGGATTTGTCCTACTCCCATGAACTAAGCACATTATCCAAACCAACACTCTGATTACACACCAGCCTAGGGGAACTTTGCTCTGTAAGTAAGGGCTAGTATTGAGGGAGGTCTGCCCTCTTTGGTGGATGCAAAAGACTTCCAACCACAAACAACCATCCCCCTCCCCCTGGGGAGATAGACTACTAGACCAGTGATAAACCACCCAGCCACTATTTCAAAGAAAAGCAAGGACATTCTTTCTCATTTCCTGGCAAATATTTCTCTCTTAATCAACACCTAAAACATCACTATCACATTGATATAGGTGGGAGTTTGCTGTAAGTAAAATAACTCATGTTTTGAACATTTCAATAGTTATTACACTTCAAAGTACTTCAGTAATAAAAGATTTCAGAAAGACGATGTCAAAGCAAGTCTTTCCTCATAAGCCCTAGTTATCCCTATTCCAGTGCGGTACTCAGTACTAAAATCTGCACCATTCTTAGAGTCACAGCATTATACAGCAGAGAAACAGGCCCTTCAGTCCACCATGTCCATGCCAACCATTGTACTTATCTATAAAAGACCAATTTACCCATATTTGGTCTGAGGCCTTCTATGTCTTGGCAATTCAAGTGCTTGTCTAGGTGTTTTTTAAATGCTGTAAGTGTACCCGCCTCTACACCTCCTCTGGCACCATGTTACAGATCACAACCACTCCATGTGAAAGAATTCTCTCTTGGATCCCTTCTAAATCTTCTACCTCTTACCTTATACTGATGACCTCCCTTTTGGACCCATGTTTGTTTTCTTGTACTATTCACGCTCACCTCCAGTAATATTTCTTTTAATGTTGCCAGTTCTGTTACTTTTTAACTCCATTATGCTCTTTATGATCACTTCATGCTTCCTACATCTATCACTTTGAGGTGGTTTGATAGTTGGTTGGGAGTGTATTGTATCAGTTATAATCAATGTCAGATAGGTGAGAAAACAAATTGTGATGTCAGAAATGAATGAAAAGTATAGTAGATGTGGTGAAATGTGACATTATCCATTTAAGTAGGAAGAATAGAAAAGTTGGAATATTATTTAGAGAGACTACAAAATGCTATTGCACAGGGGTATACAGGTATACTAAAATCGGAAGCACTTTGGGCAATCATAACTAGGTTGATTCCGGAACAAAAAAGATCTGCTTTATGAGGTTCCGTTGAGCTGGTTGGGCCTACACACATTGGAGTTTAAAAGAATTAGAGGTGATCATACTGAACCGTGAATGATTCAGAGCGGCTGGACAGAGTACACGCTGAGAATATCTTTCCTTTCATGGGAGAATCTAGAATTGGGAATGAGGATAAGGAATCACCCATTTAAGATGGAGGTAAGGAGGAAATTCTCACAGAAAGTTGTGAATCTTTGGAATTCTTTAACCCAGAGAGCTGTGATATATTAAAAGTAGAGAAAATTTTTGGACTATATTGAAGAAAGTTTATGGGAAAGGCGGGAAGATGCCAAGATGAGATCGGTCATGATCTTATTGAATAGCAGCGTAGGCCCAAGGGGATACAAGGCCTACTCCTGCTCCCAATGAGGAGTGGTCACCTTGTGGTTAGCTTGCCTGAATGTGGTCAATTGTTCTAATTTAGCAACATCACTCTGAGGAACATGTCAGTGTGGGTGGGGATAGTTCTGTCTCTTGGGGGAGGGATATGTTATTCATACAGGGTCAGAAACTTCAGGGTTGATCTATAATTCTGGGGCAGGAGTCAGGTACATGGGAGAGTCTGCCACTCAGGTCAGAAGTTTATCACTTGTGGGAGGCATCTGTCACTCATTGTGGAATGGGCATGTGTCAACCTGGAATCCTCTGACCCACTACCCACCTTTGACAAAGCCCTCCTTGGCAGGTGAAAGGAAACACATCTCTTGCCCAGTGAGGACCCTTATCACCATCCTAACTGCTTCTGTACTCACATTCCAACTCACCAAACAACCCACTTCCCCCTACCTCACAACTCGTTTTCCCAGTGAACTGCAACCCCAAGGCTTGCCATATGGAGCTGGAAGCACAAATACTGGCAGATATGTGGAATACAGTGCCTGTATCATAGCACAACTGCAGAGAGCAGCATAACCAACTGCTAATAAATTAGGTCACAGCATTTTCCAACGTGGGTTCTGTCCTTTCACATTGCTGTAAGGACTTTATCTGAAATCTTATCTCTCTACAGAAACAAAACCCAAGAAGCTAGTGTGCATTCTCTCGTCATGCAATGACTCACAGCTGCTCTTCAGCAGACCTATCTCTCCTCCTTCTGTCTTTACCCTTCCTCTTCTTTGTTCCAGATACTGACTTACACAGCAGTCTAGCTCTATAATGTCAGCTGTTATTCATGAGCTTCAACAGTGATGAACTATTTATCCTTGTGGGCATCACAGCCAACCTCCATAAAAATGAAACTTCCCAGCCCAATGGTTCTGAAGCCAATGGGAGTGTCCCCCAAAGAGGTAGCAACATAGCCTGGCCCCTCAACCCCTTGCTCTGCCTTGGCCTCACATGTAGCTGGGAGTGTCCCACAAGGTAACTAGTGTAAGTTGTCTCGTGTAAGTATATCTCAGTATCCACTGACTACAGAATCAGTTGTCATGTAAGCAGAGTGTCTGAGGGCTAGAAAGCAGAAGGTTGCGCCAGTCAGACACATCAACTCACCAATCTCCTTAATTGACTGCATCCCACCAGAAATCCCACCTTCAATCTTCATTGTGACCCTTCCATCCTCACCCTCACATTAAGCCTTATCCTCCTCCTCACTCTCATTGATCCTTATCCTCCTTCTCACCCTCAGTCTTAACCCTATGACTCACACCCTCTTATTGACTCTCATTCTCATCTCGACCCTTCCTAGTACCTCAGCCTTACACTGAATGCTGACAAAAAAGTCATTTATATCTACACGCTGACTGCTCAGAAACAGTTCAGTTTCAGGCACCTCTGTATTTGATGTCTCATAATCAATTTTAGCAATTCTCTGCATAATTCTGAAACCTTCAAAACTTGAAATATAAATTTATTATTGCTCAGCATTTATCATTAATTGTCCTTGAGAATGTGGCAGTGTGCCATGGCCATAAACATCAGTATTCCATACAGTGAGGATATTCCCCTGAATGAATTCCAGAATTTTGATCCAGTAATGAATAATAAGCAAGTCATAATGATGTCAGCCTGAAGTAGAACAGAAGCCCTGGAATTCCTATCCAACTGCTGCCCATATCCATCCAGGTGACTGAGGATGCGGTCTGGAAGGTTCTATCAAAGAAACCTTGGTGACCCACAGTGAAGCAGACACAGAGTTATGACCTCAGAATCCTGAATTTGATTCTTACTCTAGTCAATGGAATAAAAGTATCTTCAGTCTGCTGAGTGGATTAGACTTCTACTGAAGTGATGAGTAATTCCAACTTTTCATCCATTAGGAATTGGCATCCGAGATAAAACTACCTGTCCAGACTGAAAAACAATGATGTCCAGCACTCAGTCAGTATTTGTCAAAAACTGGCAATCAAATGAACTGACTAATGAGTTTTGTATCTGATCACTATTGTACCTTCTGTGTGAAAAAGACCATGTAGAAGATGTTAACTGTCTAGGAAGTATTTAATAGTGACTTTGTTCACTGATTTATCCTGAAATTTGTACAAAATATTTAGTAAAGTAACGTGAAAGTCTAAAACCCCAACATTAACAAATGTAAATTGGTGTGGGATGATTAGATCTTGAACAGGATAGTGGGCTGTTGTTAGTCATGGTTATATGTGCAGGAAACAATTTTGTAAATACTAACCTACAATTCTTCTAAAAATGTGTGATAAAATGTTTTACAACTAGCCCACTATTTTTATGAAGATATTCTAAGAAGCAATATAATAGAATCCTGTTCCATGGGTTTCTATGAGACAGACCAGGTCATTAAGTTTAATTGTCTCTCAAACCTGATTCAACTGTTCAGTGTCCTTCCTGATAGCATATCCCACATTTCAATTAACCTCGAGGAGCACTTCTCCTTTTCTTGATCATCTCAGCATATTATTGCCTTCAATCAGTTTTGCTAATTCTCTGCATAAAGGAATTTGATCCAAGAGCAAGAGAGACAGATCGTGAAAAAACTGGATAAGGATGCTGAGTTACCCAAATCAATGAAAGCCCATATCTTGGGCTCCATGTCCCTGGAGAGCCTGTATATTGCCAAAAGGAGGATTTCCTGCAGCATCCTGCTTTATTGAAGGTTGGCCAGGATTGACACAGCAGGATTTTAACTTAATTAATTCTAATTTGTTAATTAGATAATTATTTTAATGAGCATCAACTGTACATTCAAACTAAAAATGTGTTATTCAAAAAAAAACAAATATTTCCAAAGCTCTAGCTTCTAAGCTCAAAACTAACTACAGTAGAAAATGTAATTATAAACTCAGCAGTTTATAGAACAACAGCAGAAGACAAAGGCCTAAATTCAAACTCAGTCCAAAAGCTGGGGTCCTGACCCAGACCCAGTCCCTGGGGCCATGACTAACACTAAGCCCACAAGTAAAATGCCCAGACCCCAACCCAATCCTTTTCACAAGGGCTTAGAGTCAACAGTCCAGTACCAAACCTGGCCCCTGAGGCATGGACCTCGACTCACAAGGCTCCTGATCCACATGGTATCTGAGACCAGGACCCTTTGTTTAAAGCTGAATCTTCACATCAACTTCATCTGTGAATATAAATCTGTTGAAACATTTAAAAATGAATCCAAGAGATGAAAATTAATTTGTCAGTTTTACATTTTAGTCAGATAGTCTTACGGATCCTGGTGATCACTCCAAGTTAGGAACCTGTTATTACAGTTATTTCTGCTTATTCAACCTGAGTAACTCACCCCAATCCTGATCCACATCCAGCACTGCATCCTGGTCCAGGTCCCAGTCCTCATGATGTGGAGCTTCAGCACTGACCTCGACTGATTCTCAACAGCTTGGGTGAAGCTGTTTTTAATTCCGGCCCACACACTTTTCAGACAACAATTTACAATCAATTGCTCACTGAGATTCAAATCATTGAGAAAGCGTCAGTTAGTGCAGGAAACAGGAACAGGCAGAACCACAAACAGAATCATTTAGTGATACAGTGACAAGGTGAGGGCGAGGGAAGGGGGAGAGGGAACGGGGGGGAGAGGGGAAGTGGGGGGAGAGGGAGAGGAAGGGAGGGCGGGGGAGAGGGAGAGGAAGGGAGGGCGGGGGAGAGGGAGAGGAAGGGAGGGCGGGGGAGAGGGAGAGGAAGGGAGGGGGAGAGGGGGGGGAGGGAGGGGGGGGGAGGGAGAGGAAGGGAGGGAGGGGGAGAGGAAGGGAGGGAGGGGGAGAGGAAGGGAGGGAGGGGGAGAGGGAGAGGAAGGGAGGGGGAGAGGGAGAGGAAGGGAGGGAGGGGGAGAGGGAGAGGAAGGGAGGGAGGGGGAGAGGGAGAGGAAGGGAGGGCGGGGGAGAGGGAGAGGAAGGGAGGGGGAGAGGGGGGGAGGGAGGGGGGGGAGGGAGAGGAAGGGAGGGAGGGGGAGAGGAAGGGAGGGAGGGGGAGAGGAAGGGAGGGAGGGGGAGAGGGAGAGGAAGGGAGGGGGAGAGGGAGAGGAAGGGAGGGGGAGAGGGAGAGGAAGGGCTCGAGTGGGAGAGGGAGATGGAGGGAGGGAGAGGAAGGGAGGGAGGGGGGAGAGGAAGGGAGGGAGGGGGAGAGGGAGAGGAAGGGAGGGAGGGGGAGAGGGAGAGGAAGGGGGGGAGGGGGAGAGGGAGAGGAAGGGGGGGGAGGGGGAGAGGGAGAGGAAGGGAGGGAGGGGGAGAGGGAGAGGAAGGGAGGGAGGGGGAGAGGGAGAGGAAGGGAGGGGGAGAGGGAGAGGAAGGGAGGGAGGGGGAGAGGGAGAGGAAGGGAGGGAGGGGGAGGAAGAGGGGGAGGGAGAGGAAGAGGGGGAGGGAGAGGAAGGGAGGGAGGGAGAGGAAGGGAGGGAGGGGGAGTGGAAGAGGGGAGAGGGGGAGTGGGAGAGAGGGGGAGAGGGGGAGGGAGAGAGGGGGAGAGGGGGAGGGAGAGAGGGGGAGAGGGGGAGGGAGGGGGAGAGGGGGAGGGAGGGGGAGAGGGGGAGAGGGGGAGAGGGGGAGGGAGGGGGAGAGGGGGAGGGAGGGGGAGAGGGGGAGGGAGGGGAGAGGGGAGGGAGGGGGAGAGGGGGAGGGAGGGGGAGAGGGGGAGGGAGGGGGAGAGGGGGAGGGAGGGGGAGAGGGGGAGGGAGAGGGGGGGGAGGGGGAGGGAGGGGGAGAGGGGGAGGGAGGGGGGGAGGGGGAGGGAGGGGGGAGGGGAGGGAGGGGGGAGGGGGAGGGAGGGGGGAGGGGGAGGGAGGGGGGGAGGGGGGGGGAGGGGGGGAGGGGGAGGGAGGGGGGGAGGGGGAGGGAGGGGGGAGGGGAGGGAGGGGGGGAGGGGGAGGGAGGGGGGGAGGGGGAGGGAGGGGGGAGGGGGAGGGAGGGGGGAGGGGGAGGAGGGGGAGGGGAGGAGGGGGAGGGGGAGGGAGGGGGGGAGGGGGAGGGAGGGGGGGAGGGAGGGGGGGAGGGGGAGGGAGGGGGGAGGGGGAGTGGAAGGGAGGGGGAGGGGAGAGGAAGGGAGGGGGGGAGGGAGAGGGAGGGAGGGGGGGAGGGAGAGGGAGGGAGGGGGGAGAGGGAGGGGGGGAGGGAGAGGGAGAGAGGGGGAGGGGGAGGGAGGGGGAGGGAGAGAGACGGGAGAGGAAGGGAGAGGGGGGGAGGGGGAGAGAGGGAGGGAGGGGGAGGGGGAGAGGAAGGGAGGGGGAGAGGAAGGGAGGGGGAGAGGAAGGGAGGGGGAGAGGAAGGGAGGGGGAGAGGAAGGGAGGGGGAGAGGAAGGGAGGGGGAGAGGAAGGGAGGGGGAGAGGAAGGGAGGGGGAGAGGAAGGAGGGGGAGAGGAAGGGAGGGGGAGAGGAAGGGAGGGGGAGAGGAAGGGAGGGGGAGAGGAAGGGAGGGGGAGAGGAAGGGAGGGGGAGAGGGGGAGAGAGAGGGAGGGAGGGGGAGTGGGAGAGAGAGAGGGGAGTGGGAGAGAGGGAGGGGGGAGGGAGGGGGAGAGGGGGGAGGGAGGGGGAGAGGGGGGAGGGAGGGGGAGAGGGAGAGGGAGGGGGAGAGGGAGAGGGAGGGGGAGGGGGAGAGGGAGAGGGAGGGGGAGAGGGAGGGAGGGGGAGAGGGAGGGAGGGGGAGAGGGAGGGAGGGGGAGAGGGAGGGAGGGAGGGGGAGAGGGAGGGAGGGGGGGAGAGGGAGGGAGGGGGGGAGAGGGAGGGAGGGGGGGGAGAGGGAGGGAGGGGGGGAGAGGGAGGGAGGGGGGGAGAGGGAGAGGGAGGGGGAGAGGGAGAGGGAGGGGGAGAGGGAGAGGGAGGGGGAGAGGGAGGGGGAGGGGGAGAGGGAGGGGGAGGGGGAGAGGGAGAGGAAGGGAGGGAGGGGGAGTGGGAGAGGGGGAGGGAGAGGGAGGGAGGGGGAGAGGGAGGGAGGGGGAGAGGGAGGGAGGGGGAGAGGGAGGGAGGGGGAGAGGAGGGGGAGGGGGAGGGAGGGAGGGAGGGGAGGGAGAGGGGGGAGGGAGAGGGAGGGAGGGGGAGGGAGAGGGAGGGAGGGAGGGGGAGTGGGAGTGGGAGAGAGAGAGAGGGGAGTGGGAGAGGAAGGGAGAGGAGGGAGGGAGGGAGAGAGGGAGGGAGGGGGAGGGGGAGGGGGAGGGAGGGGGAAAGGGGGAGGGAGGGGGAGAGGGGGAGGGAGGGGGGAGGGGGAGGGGGAGGGAGGGGGAGAGGGGGAGGGAGGGGGAGAGGGGGAGGGAGGGGGAGAGGGGGAGGGAGGGGGAGGGGGAGAGGGGGAGGGAGGGGGAGGGGGAGAGGGAGGGGGAGAGGGGGAGGGAGGGGGAGGGGGAGAGGGGGAGGGGGAGAGGGGGAGTGTGAGAGGGGGAGGGAGGGAGGGGGAGGGGGGGAGGGAGGGGGAGTGGGAGAGGGGGAGGGAGGGGGAGAGGGGGAGTGTGAGAGGGGGAGGGAGGGAGGGGGAGAGGGGGAGGGAGGGAGGGGGAGGGGGGGAGGGGGAGGGGGGGAGGGAGGGAGGGGGAGGGCAGAGGGGAGGGAGGTGATACAATGACAAGGTGGGGGAGAGGGAGGGGTGGGAGGGGTAGGTGATACAATGACAAGGTGGGGGAGAGGGAGGGGGAGAAGGTGGGGGAGAAGGTGGGGGGAGAGGGAGGGGGAGAGGGAGGGGGAGAGGGAGGGGGAGAGGGAGGGGGAGAGGGAGGGGGAGAGGGAGGGGGAGAGGGAGGGGGAGAGGGAGGGGGAGAGGGAGGGGAGAGGGAGGGGAGAGGGAGGGGAGAGGGAGGGAGGGGAGAGGGGAGGTGATACAATGACAAGGTGTGGGAGAGGGAGGGGGAGAAGGAGGGGAGGGGGAGAAGGAGGGGAGTGGGAGAAGGAGGGGAGGGGGAGAAGGAGGGGAGGGGGAGAAGGAGGGGGGGAGAAGGAGGGGAGGGGGAGAAGGAGGGGAGGGGGAGAAGGAGGGGAGGGGGAGAAGGAGGGGAGGGGGAGAAGGAGGGGAGGGGGAGAAGGAGGGGAGGGGGAGAAGGAGGGGAGGGGGAGAAGGAGGGGAGGGGGAGCGGGGGAGAGGTGATACAATGACAAGGTGGGGGAGCAGGAGGGGGATGTGAGAGGGAGGTGGGAGGGCAATAGGAGAGTTACTAAGGGAGGGAAAACGTGGAAAGGCAATACAGAGTTGCTGTGATAGGGACAGATAGAGTGATAATGAAAGACAGAGGGAATAGCAGATGATAGCAGGACAGACATATATTATGACACAGAGAGGAACAAAGGAAGCCCAGTTGACAGAAGTGGCAGGAGAAACTGAGCAGAGTGATATGGAAGTACAAAGAAGATGAGGAGAAATGTACAGCAGCAGAAAAAGAATGAAGGATGCAAACAGATTGTGGAACATGGAGACCAAGGTGAAACACAGAAAGATTGAGAGACTATAAGAGAGAGAGGGAAGCGTTAAGATATTAACGCAGGGACACGCTACACGAAGCACCCTTATGATGTAGATGACACTGGTGAAGATGAAGAAGTCCAGCAATAGATTCA